>NW_020825208.1:0-58506 GCF_003286155.1 Drosophila erecta
TCTCTGGATATGGGCACGGATATATGGATATATTTAGTATATATATGTATATGTGCAGCCAATGAACAAGTCTCGCACAAGCATATGCTAATTATGTGAACGTGAACTTCCACAAACTCTAGCTGATTGCAAGTGAATAAAGCGTGAATAAACCATTGCGCAGGGAATGCTTGAATGGGTCTATGAAAGATATTTTTTTTATAGTATCGCCAATCATGCCATAGAAATAGTCGCTCTGAGCTTGCTTAAAATAAAAAACAGGAAATATCACTGATTACTTAATTCATTCTTGGCGTAAGTAGTGACGGTATGCGTGTCATTAAAGCCTCATAAATATTATTAAACGGTCAATTATGATTAATAGGTTGCCCCTCCAAACACAACAGCGACTTGATTAAGCACCTGTTAGCTAGTTTCAGTACAAAGAAATAGTTCTTAGGAGCAGCTAATGCTTCTACAAATCATAAAATAATTTCCTTTATAGCTATTAAGCTACCGCTATATATTCCTCCCGATACGATTATCACACGCCATTACCATTATACCATTGTGTCCCATGGCGTCTGTTTGAGGAACTTCTGGCGTCAAGACCATATCATCTTGGGCCTCGATCCAGACATCGTAAACCAGTTAACGATGTCTTTACGATCCCGTCATCTGCTAGTCCCGTTAGATAAGATCTGATAGCCGGCGACATGTGATCATCCAAGCGAATCAAAGTAAAAGCCCCCGTTTCGCTGACATTTCACTTAAGTGGGATGAGGGTTGTTGGCTCGCTTTTAAAGGGGGCCTGTGGTATCTCGACCTGCAATTTTCCCGCAACTTATGAAAACCGGTTAAGCCAAAGTCACTGGCCAGCCCCAAATGCTAATGATAAATGACGTTGTTAGGCGGGGCGGTGTACTCCACTCTCAACTAAGCCACCCAACTCGGGCATAATGGCAACCATTCACGGAAATTTCCGAAATTCGATTTCTTAAGCACAAAGCTTTGGGCGTTCAAGGTCCAAGGCGCGTGGAGTTCGTTTATCTGTGGCTCCGATACCAAACAATAGCAGCCATATCCCATATACCATATTCCATATGCCATATTCCACATCCCATGTGCCATGTGCCATGTCCAATGCTCCGTTTGCACAGGTGCCAGCGCAGCAGTGAAGTGGAATTGCTGACGTTGACTCCAGCACGTTTTGCCATTAGTGGCTAATTAGAATTTAATTGCTAATATTTTGTTGTGGCCGCTTGTTTTTCCACTTCCACTTGGTTCGGTTTGTTTGCATGCGTTCCTTTGCTGCCACCTTATCAGCATGAACTCGACACTCTATAAATAAGCGAACCTACCCGCACAAATTATCCACTGTTTACTGGAAACTCTCCCCCAAGAAAAGCCAGCAACTAAACATTAGCTTTGGCAGTTATTTTTAGCAGCCGTATATCAAGTGCTCTAATCTAGTTTAGTGCGTGCTTAAGTGGAGCAGGGTTGTCCAGGTATGCTCCTAATTACTTGGATACATATTCAGTGTACTCCGAACATGTCTTGCAGTCTTATCAGCGTGGAAAATATTTGTTCTTGACTAGCAGAAAGATTCCACATCTGTTTGCACATGACCATTTGGTCTAGATGAATCCAAGTGCTAGCAGAAATTAGCACAATGCTTCCATTCAGCTATCTTTTTTGCAGACCGGCGATTCCTTATGGCTTTTTCGACCCTTTTAGAGGAGATCCAGTGATTTAAATTCGTTCACCTTTCGCATCTATTAAGCAATTACACTTTGTGGCTAGCCAACAGGGCGTATGCATATAAGTCACATAATCAGTTGAGCCACTTTTTCTCTGGACTAACACTACGAAAATTGCCATCGGATTGACCACCTGTCGCTCATCGCGACTCGTCACAACCCCAACCTAGGTCAACTATTTCGTACGAGCGAAATTTCATCAGCTGCGTGGTGAAATTGATTGCGAAATGATGGGCGGGCGTTGTAAAGATACTTGGTCTAAAATAAAGATGGTGTGCCGTGTGCCCCTTTTGCCCTCCAGGCCGATCCCAAAGAGAACGCACCTTCGATGGTGAAATATGGCCGCCGCCAAAGAAGTGTGCAAACTCGGTCGCCAACTCATCGAATGGTCTTTAAATGTGATAGCAGCTTTACTGGCTTTTATGGTGTTTGTGTTTTGATGGGTGCGTCAAAATATTTTGCAAATCGCAGCCAGGAAGATAATGTCCGAGCATTGTGGACGGGTTAACACCTACCCCACTAGTCGCACTGAATAGAGATGTGCTCCATCCATATCAGGGCTGGAGATATCCCCAAAAGCCGCCTCAGACACCAGGTCGTCATCAGGGGCCTTATCGTCAAGTGGCTTTGGCCGTAAAGCTAGTCGCCCGATTGGCTGAGATTATTTAGCGATCCATTTACGGGGGGAACACCCTGTTGGCACTGGTTATATTTAGATTCCTTATCAGTCGCCGATGAAGATGATCACTCCCACCTGGAGGAAGATCCATTCGTTCGCACGCCCCAGAACGGCGATGATAAGCTATCAGTGAGCTCACCGCTCTGTCTTGATTTCCTGATACCATAATATCGCTAATATCGCTAATACCGCTCCTCCGCTCCGTGCCCCTCCCTTCCAACCCATTCCGATTCGTTTCGATTTGGTGCGGTTTGGTTTGGTTCGGCGTGGCGATTTTGCTTCCTTTCAGTAATCATCGCCAGCTCGTGCTGCGTACACGGCCAGTCCTATCTCTTCAGCCTGGAGAACGTTCTCAACGAGTCCTCCCGCCACCTGCCCTACGACCTAACGAGCCTAAACGGAACCACCGAGGTGGAATTGTTTCCCGATACCATCTCGAACAACACCCGGATTATTGTCTACAAAAACAGTGAGTATCTGAAGGATGCAAAACTAGTTGTGCCAAAAACATGAGACAAATTAAGACCAAGATTTTTGTGCTAGCTAAAATCGCCTAATTCGATTCCATGCAACTCTTTTAATTCCAAAAATAAATAAAGTGATCCTTCGAGTAAAATCGAGTGTATAATTCGAGTAGAATCAGCAGCGTATTTTTAGAGGCTTATCAATATTAAATATAAACTGAAGTGATTTATGTCGATAAGGTTTGCTGCAAAACGTCACTAATTTTACGAATTTGTATGAATAACCATCGTAGTACAATTGATTTCAGTACAGTACTGTGTAAAAGTAACTAAGATCGGTTGGGAAGGCTTCCAACAGCCATAAACACTTGTAACCCCTGTTACACTCGCCCACCGGTAATATCTCAATTTTAGTGGACCCTTGAGGCCGGCAATCAACAACAATTCCCGTCTAATTACTATACCCGCCACTGGGGTTGGCCCCTATCAATGGGCCATTTAAGCCATTAGCGTAGTTCGATGACGCGACAGTATTGCGAATCGAGCAGTTTCGTCATAAAGTTATAGCACAGACCCACAATTCGTGACTGGAAGCACAGCACCAGCAACTGATAACCCGATGTCCGCCAGTAATCTTTGGTGCTGGGATGAACTTCTAGCCATTCTAGGTATTTCTATGTAGTGTCTGGGCCTTAGATTCCAATTAGAGTGGGATTTGCCTATGATTTGGCCGACATACGTGTATGCACCCTGTAGTAGTCACGACCAAAACTAATTAAAACTTAACACTTTTAGCTGTCGTCGAGTCGCCCAACGATCTATCCCAGACTGCGATGGATGTGATCACGATTGTGTGGTACGTGGCCACGTTTCTGGCCCTGGCAGCCTTCTTCATGCTGATGGCCTGCTCGGATCGCAGATGCCGCGACATGAGGCGTCGTCCCGCCGGAGGTCAGTCCACCGAGGGTCTGAGGGCACCACCCACGCCCTCGCCATCGTACAGTGAATTTGCACCCCCCAGCTACGATACGGTGATCAAGATGCAGCACGCGGCCAAGACGAGTGTCTTTGTGATACCGTTCAGCAACAAGGCCGGAGAACTGGGTGCTCCAGCCTCAGCAGTGCCGCCCCCAACTGCCAACCCATTGCCACCGCCAGTCACCTGCGATGTGATCATCGTCAATGAACTGCAAAAGTCCGCTGACTAACCGATAGGCCGATGGTGGATCCCTGGAGAAGACCTGGATCCGGCCTTCCTATTCCGACTCTGTGATATTTGCTGTTTACGGCAATGGGCCAAGTATTAGATGTCGTAAGATCCCCACAAAAAGACTGACAATGAAAGATATCTTTGTGCGCACATGCATTCAAATGCCAGTTAAACTGAAACTAGATGAATAAGTAATTAACTGTAATAAACCATAGCGTTATCGTACATGACTCATCCAAATGGATGTTTGCTGTTCCAAGAACTCGCATTTTAAAATTAATCAGCGGCTTATGCGGGATATTCCAAGTTGGGGGCAAAATATCTGGGCACTTGCTGGGCCGAAAGCTTCGAGGTAAACGGATTCCGAAGACCAAAACCGTGTAGCTTCGGTCGGGTGGTGAAAGCTTTCTGGTGAAACGAATTCAAAACAGAATGCTGATAAGAGTTCTGGGAACTTTTCCGTTGTGGGGTTTTCACTTGATGCGAACGGATTGGGATTGACAAGGCCTGAAACTCAGCGCCGTCGTTCAGTATCAGGTGATCTGGAGTTGAAGTGCCATCCGTGCGTTTATCGAAGAGAAAACACGGTTTGTTTGAACACATCGGTGGGATAAATGGATTAACAGGGGGCAAGTTAAGCAAACAAAAACAGGGCACTTTCCGTTCCCATTGCCATTTAGCAGCTGAGGGTCAGGCGTTCAGTTCATTCATCAATCGATTTCCAGTGAATTTCAGTTGCCTTGCAGCCGCCGTTGTTTAGATCGGGCGAAGGTAACATCTGGCCCAAAACAGACCTCTTGTTTCTGGGGCACAGCCAGCACACCGCCTATGCGGCGTATGCGTAATATTTCGATTTTTCAACGTTTTTGTTTACTTGCCACACACATATTTCACACAAATTGTTATTCGAAAATTACACAACACCGCCGACAAGAACTCAGCGCTGGCGTAGCAAGATGATAGCAGATGTTTGTGCCAAACCAGATCGGATTGCAGTAAAATCACGTTACGCCCCGCTCAATGCGGTTCTTGTTCTTGCTCCGCGCCGATGGTCGTTGATTGCCGCTGGTCGCCCGAGTTGAGCGCTTGATTGTGGGTCCATTGATTGGGCGATCTCCAGTGCACCGCAAAGAAACTTCCAGCCCCAACTGCCTTTAAAAGTTCATGTTAAATAGGGTCAACGGTGCTAATAATCAGAGAACAGCGCTCAATATGTCATTGTTATATCTTAAACAGATACTTAATTTGATCCTAAAGAGACCCCTTATTTGTGTACCAAATCAATATTATTAATGCATTTTCCTTTCTATAACATGAGTGCCACAAAACTAATAATCCTCATCTTATTACTTTCTTCCGTGTAGAAGCAGCGTTTATAGATGTTAAATATTAACCACTGATAAGTGCACACTTACAAAGCAGCCACCATAACAAGCAGCTCGCCTTTTCTCTGCGTGTACTCAAGCGCGTTGCTGATTGAGGCGGATGAAGCCGATCGGAGTTGGCCAATTTCTAAACTCTCTCACGGTCTTCAATTGAACCGCACTTCCTCGACTTCCTCCCGTCGCCGCCGCTCTTTCTCGATCTTCCGCTCGCTGCGTCTCTTTCTCTTTCTCCGCGGCTAGTTGTGCAAAAAAACGCACGCTCTTTCTCCCTCTCGCACTGTTGCTCTGCCACTCTGCCACTCTCCCACTCTCCCACTCTCCCACTCTCCGACTCTCCCACTCTCCGTCCGCAAGTAATTTTTCGTTGAAAAGCCTCCGTGGCGTAATTAGCTGGGATCAGTCCAACGCAAACCGCGCCATCGAGTGGAAGTGGATTACTGCTGCCAGAGTGAAGTGCATCGAAGCCAGAGCGAATCAGAGCGAAATTCTACACGTATCACGCATACGCCCGGTAGTACAGTAGTACAGTAGTACAGTCGAATAACCGAATATGTCGCCGAGAAGGAGCTTGCTGTGCTGCCTGCTGGTGAGCAGCATCCTGGTGCTGCACCAGGCCCAGGCCAACATCGAGACAAACGAAGTGGACGACCCCAGTTGGTACAGTAAGTGTGCGATCCGGATCAGGGCGGCCAAAGCGAGCAACCACAACTTAACCCATTCCAAACGCAGTGCTGCAGGGTGTGCGTGTGTATCCCAATGATCGACAGTGCGTGCTGGTCGGAGGACTGTGTGTCCAGGAGGCGGACTGCATCGAGCCCACCTCGAACAAGGGATTGTGTCCCACGAGCGCCGGACTGGGCGTCGAGTGCTGCTACGAACGTGAGTAGATTGCTGGCTCTCTGCTGTGTATACCATCCTGCTTAAAACCTGCAAAAATCAACCCAAAAACCACCCAAAAACTCCCAAATAAATCCGATACCCCATCAGTCCGCTCAAGCCCAACGCCCGCCTTCGCAACGCTAAAAATCTAACCACAGTCAAATTGGCATCGTTACTCCCCCAAATATCGCCACTAACCCGCAAACCCGATCCATTCTGTGTGTCCCGTCGCCCTCAAAAACGTCAAACGTCATCCCGTTGCCGTTGCAGTGCCGGTCAGACCAGCGCCCTGTGCGGAACACCTGGGACAGTGCATGGACCGATTGCCACCAGAGGCTCCTGCGACCCGGTGGTACCGATTGCCAGAACGGCCAAGTCTGCTGTGTCCTGATTTAGTTATACTCAACCACACCAAACACATACCCGTGCAGAGGAACAGCATCGCCAAATCACTTAGTTTTGCGACAATTCAAATACCCAAAGCTTGTATGCAGGACTTCTAGAATTTTCCAAAAACATTGGTCAAGTCTTTTATTTTCAACATATCTCTTAGTAGGACTTATCAACATATCTACAAATTTGAAAGCAAAGAATAATTTTTATTTGTATATGTACAGTCTTCGCTGTATATTGTTTTCGCTCAATAAAATAGGCATAACATTAAAATGATTTGCAGAATTGAGTGCTAAGCGGATCGAAACTAATTTGGTTGTGTTATTTCTCTGTACACACACACACACCGTACATAAACATGTATTTATTTAACTATATGTATATTAATTATATTGTACGAATAATTTTGTATGACTTCTTAAGAATCCAAAATCTCCCGACAAAGTGAAATATTTGACTGCTTCCAATAAATGCATTGTAAATATTTTCCAACACAAATCTCTACTCACTCGAGCGGTCACGTATCTGAGGATTATGTAAGTACATATGGGCATGGTTAGCTGACAGCCCCCAGTTCTGATCCCATTGTGATCTGGGAGCTCGGTCGTCACGTGCTCCAAGTACAGTTGGATGATCGAAGTGCCCAAGATCGGGATTGGGGATGAAAACAATAGCCTCATCATCGGCCAAACTAATTCCAGAGATGATTCCAGATGATGGGCCAGTGTGAATCACAAGATGGCAATTGAAAACAACAGCTTATCGCTCCGCCAACATTCAATGTCAAGTTCAAATCACGAAACATCACTTCGTTCTATGGACCGCCTGCTATGAATTCAGTTTCGAATATTTTCCAAACAGTTCTCAACCGAAATAAACGACCTTGCCACGCATCGCGAAGATATATCATCCACGTCCATGTGCCGCGCATGCCTTGCTTTTCTGTACTCCCCGATATCTGTTTGTATCTTTCGGTTTGCATGACTTCATTGCTAATGTTTGGACGCCTATTCCACTCGGCTATTTATAGTTGGGCGGTCGCCCGCTCGACCGCTCGACGGGGTCACTTAAGTTTAGTTCGATTTGATTTGGCCAGCGCTCTTGAGTTGAATGAATTCGCACGCAGGGCGGCATTGAGGCGCCAACATGTGTCTATACCGATGGGGCGTAGTGGAATGTAAGTTGCAGAAAACGTGAATGAAATAGGAAGGCTTTGGTAGTACGAGGTGTGAAATTCAAAATTATAATCTTAAAGTTCCAGAAACTTCGCTCATATATTCGATAATTGGGCTAGTATTTTGCTTAAGTTTCAGGTAAGTAAGTGTCTTGAATAAAGATGGCCTGCATCTGGAACTGTTTTCCATCTCGGAACCTATCCTGACCTTGCATTGAGTGCATTGCATCACTCTCGCTGCATCGAATTCATTGTCATGGCACTTAACCCGCCAATGCCAGTGACAGTGAAACCATCGGCCTTGTCCGGACACTATTCGCGATCTATATCAGCATATGGAGCGGAACCCAGGCGTGTGCATTCCGGCCGGAGTGTACTATGTGCCGTGTACAATTGAGTAAATCAGCGTATATCAAAGCACCGTACTGCGTCTTAGATTGCATAAGTTGTGCAGTAATTGTGGACAGAAATCGCTGCCGATTGAACCCGAACCCGAACCCGAACTCGAACCCAATCTCAATCCAAACCCCAATCAAAAACCCAATCCAAAACCCAATCCAAAACCCAAGCCCAAACGCAGGCCGATGCGATCCGATCGGTGCCGAGTCGAGTTTGGCGTAATATTTTGTAGGTACTTTGGTTTTTTTCATGAGCCGCTTATCAGGGCGGCTCATCATCACCGGGCGGCACGGCATATAATAAATTATTTATGTGTTTTGTTTTTTGGTTTTTTGATGTTGTGGCTTTTTCCCCGCTTTGCATTTGTTTACGTTTTCGATTTCATTTTTGCGAGCTAATCCCGATTTATTTTCTTCTATTTGTGTCGCATTTGCGACACAGAGAAACTAATAAAACTTTGTGTGCGGCATTTTGTGGAGCATTGGGACTGGGAACTGGGGATTGGGAATGGGGATTGGGGATAAGGCTCAGATACGCTCATATTTCATGTCATAGTTCGCACTCATTTTTCACTTGACATAAAACTGCGTTGGCGTTTGCGTCTCATATCCTGCGGCCAGTGCAACGCAATTTGCATCTCCATGCCACTCCGCCGCACTCCGCCGCACTCCGCTCCTTCGTCCTTTGCCTTTTTATATTTTGCACTTTTTTAATTTTTATTTTCGCATGTGGCTGGTAGTGTGGAGAGTATAAAAGAAAATGATTTTGTGGCATAAATTAACGCCAAGAGGCACACGGAACACTATTAAAAAATACGGATCCGCCACGGCACACACATGCCGAGCTGACTGGTTGGCTGGTTGGTTGGTTGGTTGGCTGGCTGGTTGGTTGGCTGGCTGTATCCTGGATCCTGGGCCTGGCCAAAAGGATGTGGCAAGTCAATGGCTTATGGAAAATCCAGGATATGCACTTCACGGCCGCGTGAACTTCGTGTTGTCAAGGGGCCGGGCGAGCTCCTCATGCAATTAATCCTTTTTCTCCTGGCTCGCAGCTCATCCTTTGCCAGCAAAATGACTTTTTAAGTTAATTTCTTATGCGCTGAGAATCTTTCCTTCATCGCAATAAAATGTATGAGGCGTTCAAAAATAATCCATCATTTAATATAACTGAAATAATGGCCATCCATTTGGATGGAAGCTGCTTTCAGAGCAGCTGTTGGCCATAAATTTCAATTATTTTGTTAGCTCATTTCTTTTGGCAAGTATTTAAACTCGTTTTTGTCCTGGATCAACAGGTTAAGCTCTGCGTTGTTTGCTGCCAAATATTTGGGTTAGGTAAACCCGGTTTTATGGTCCGCACAATGTCAACACGACATCACATTTTCCTTAACCACACACAAACAGTGATTTCGAAAAGTGTAGTCCAAAAATGGAGCATTAATTACCAGAAAATACATTAAAATAGCTTCACAAGCAATCTGATAAGCAATACCACATATCAGTTAAAGAACTCTTACAAGATTATATAACTGTGATTTAATTAACCTCAAACTGGCACCCCCTTCCCATATTTATTATTGATATTTGCTTATAGCCAAATAGTTCCAAGTGTGCTTAGTCACGGGACTAGACTTTTAAGTGGCACTTTGTGACAGAACGCCATGGTGGCCTCTCGACCATCTTACGAATTTGAAATTTTGATGCAAATTGATGTGCAAATGGCATAAAATGAAATTACTCAAAATCCTTTGACAAATATGAGGGGTACCCCCCCACCACACCCCCGCACACACCGCACCCTGCCACCTGAACAACAAGTCCCCTTTGTGGATAATACCATTAAAAGCGAGTAAATGAAAGTGAAATTGGAAATGTTTCCATAAGCCAGGGAGGCAAGGATTTTTCCGGAGATGTCGTTCCACCTTTTGATGTACGAGTATGCAAGATATCGTACACAAATGCCATATTCATGCGTACATGGGTAGATGGATGTACTACCCCCTAGAAATTCCCGCACAATTAGCTAGAAATTTTTTTTGGGTTGTGCTGTAGCCACACCGAAGTGCTGGCCCCTGGGGCGGAATCTTCATTTTTTGTAACGGGATTAGCCGCAATTTCTTTAATTAAAATTTCCATCACTCGCGTGGCACGGGCGGATTGGAGTTTCTAAGCTGGCAGGAGGAGAAAGGATTGTAAATTACGCTGTCAGTCAGTCACTCAGTCTGTCAACAACAATTAAAACGGGAAGCAACAGCAACAAATTAAAAATTCATCTTCCGCAGGATTCGCAGGAACTCATCCATGTCTTACATCTTTTCCCATTCGCATCCTATCCCGGGGTTACTTGATGTGGTCCTTTTTTTTAATTTGATTGGCACGGCGTTTCCGGTTTTTCTTTGCTCACCACCTCGCTCCTTGATTAGCTCACTGAATGTGAAAACGGGTTGGCTGATGATTTCTTTTTTTATGTTTTATTTTTTTTATTTTCGGATATTTGCTCTATTTGGTATGATGATTTGGCTTGTGTACCCTTTTTTTGCCTCCTTTCTAATTGAAACCTAATTTTCTGCACTTTTCTCATTATTGGGGAAATAAAAAGGAAAATGCCGCAGGTGGGCGAAGTTTTCCTTTGCCCAAAAGTGATCCCCGTCTTGGCTTTATGGCATATCATATCATGGCTGACTTCTTTTCAAACATCGCCAGCTCCGCACCGAGTTGTGCAACTTTCTGACTTTTGTTGTGTGCAAATAATTTGCAGCTCGTTCGCTGGCGTCATTAACAATGTAGGGGGAAATGGCAGAAAGTTTTATCTAATTAATGAAACTTCAACGCAACGTCAGCAGTCAGCACTCAGCACTCAGCACTCAGCACTCGGAGCAGCGAATGCCTGGAAATCCGCCTTGATGTCGTATTGTTGACAGTGACGCTGCTGCTCGGGATAACTGGGCGGGGCAACGTGGCGTATGATTGCTTTTGTGTAAACAAGCCACGCGTAGCCCACGTACATACATACATATAGATGTGTATCTATGTCGCAGTTTCGCTTTTCATTTTGGCATCGCCTTTTCCATTTTTTGGTGCGCCTCTTTATCCGTCAAAAGTTTTTTAATTAGCAACAAAAAGTAAAGGGTTAAATATCGCGTCGAAAAGTTTCGGCAAGCTAACAATTAAGTTTCGGCAATGCCGCTGACACGCCCCCTTCCCGCACAGCACGCCCCCAAAAAGGGGCGAGGGGCGAGGGGCGGAGGCGCGAGTGCAGATAATAAGTATTAAGCAACACTTACTCGCAATTAAGTTTTGCTCCTGCCAGCGCCGCGTCCTTCTTTGTTGACTTTTTTCCGGGCTGTAATTACGCGTAATCGCAAAATTAATTCCTGCACATGACTGCACCGCTCGTCGGACAGCACAGGATGGGTGTATCCTTGCCGAGCTTTCTGCTTCGCCTCCTCCTTTCCGGCCAAACTGAATGAGGATTCCGCTCCGGCAATAACCCGCAGCCAAGCCAAGAACATCACCGCTCCTCAGCTGGAAATGCATTAAGCAGCGGGCCGCAGACAAATCTGTGTAATATTCATGAGATTTGTTTTACGATGTGCTAACAATGCGTAAATGTACCACTACAATGGCCACAACAAGCAGCTCCCAGTTAAGTGGAGCACCTTGCCAGCTCCGTTTTCCGCCACTTCATCCAGGACGACTGCAATAGCCGCCAAGGATTTTTTGGTTTCCTTGTTTCCTTCGTGCTTCTCCTAATATCCTTTCAAGGGTTTGGACTCTGTAAGGAAGCAGGTTTCACCACTAAATTTAAAATGTATTAATATGCTACATTATTACTCATTTTAATCGAAATATTTCTTACTAAGATTTGTATAACTCAACAGTTTATCATGAGTAAACTTACTAGGAACTTTCGCTTAATGTGAAATGTCTGGAAATATTTGTATTTCATCGTGATAAAACTTTGCTATCGGCATCCCTAAGGTATTCCGTATTCGTTCTGAGCTCAACAATGTTTTTCTTTCCCATTTTTTGCACTCACCTATTCTCCCACCAATTCCTTCAACTTTTTCTTTGGCCGGCAATTTTTCACTTTCGCAAGATGGCAGCGCATTTTAATGAGCCACCGGACGAGCGGTCATCCAGGCGGGGCAAGTCCTGCGAAGTAGCAGGAGCAGGAGCAGGAGCAAGAGTCAGTTATCCTGGCTGGCTGGGAAATTTGTGTTGCATTTGCATTTTCATTGGCGCGATATGTTAATGACTTGCTTACTTTTGTGCCATCCGCGGCCATCTTGATAGTGTTCGAAACTGGAAACTGGAAACCGCTGCAAGTGTTTGCCCATCCTGCGGAATTACTTGGGGATTTGTTGTGCGATGGCGATTGCAGAGAAGGATCCGTCTCTATAATCACCAGAGTCATTTATCATTGTTGCGCATTGTTAAAGCTGTAATTCGAACTGATTTTATTTAGTTGCCATGCAAATCCAATTGAGCTGCGGAATTTGCCATTTGCAATGAATGGATCATGCCCTTTGACTTGGATCATAATCTAATTTGTGTATTTTGTTTAACGCTTCGATAAATAATTGTAGAAAAATGGCATTTACATAACTGTGGATAATTTTGTGAAATAATATCGCAAGTGAATGCAAAAACAGGAAACACGCATGCAGTCTGTTTTTTGTATTTATTTACATTGCACTTTTGTTGGATTTGCATTTGCATTTGTGTTTGTGTTTGATTAAATAAAGTTTTCGATTTGGCCCGAATTATATGTGACAGAGCCAATGTTAAATGAAGAGAAAAATTGCATTTAAAAGCCAAAAATTGGCAAAAGTCATTTCGACATTTTAACATTTTCCCAATGAAACCAACTCAATTCGACGTAATGTCTGTTTCTCTGTACCTGCTTGCCTGTGTGTGTGTGTGAGTGGGTGAGTGTGTGAGTGTGTGGGAAAAACATTAAAATAATTGTTTTAAAATCCTTTTGTCAGAAAGCAAAGTAAATTATAAACACACATGCAGAGCGGAGACAGACGGACAGACGGATAGAGACAGCCTGGGAGACAGGATAACATTTGCACATCACAAGTCATTGGATCAGGACTCCACTGAGCCATTAAAAAGGATATCGTGTGTGTGAGTGCGTGTCTACTTGTGTGCGAGGACAACTGCAAAAACATGGCAAAAAAATGGAATTTAAAGAAAATGACAGGAGAGATTGTATATTTCCAAAAGGCAAATCTAGTGGTGCGGAAAAAGTGAGCTCCAATAAGGACTGACTAAGCGGCGGCTTAGGCACACAAGGAAAAATATTTTAGCTTCTGAAAACGTTGCTTATTTCGGCACCGGGTGGCAGATGTATTCAACTAACCAAAGCTCACAAAGAACTTGAAGGCCAAAATAATTGGGCACTATCTTACATGGCTGTGAGTAAACTAGCGCACTGCCAGGTGTCCAATTGAAATTGATATTTTGTTTCGTATGTGTCGAAGGGATATAGATCCGAATATTTCGGCTATTTTCGTTGCTGCCAATGTGCAGTATTGCTTTCAAGCAGTTGCAAGCAGGCGAGGCATGTGCAACATGCATTTTCCATAAATCGAACCAGCAAAACGTTTCAATTCCCCATTTTATTCATTGCAAGCCCATTTTTTCTTTGTCAGATGAAATTCTTTTATTTTCTGGGAATATTTACACGAGCGGAGCGTGATGGTGAGGGCGGGGACGGGTGCGGGGGCGGGGGCAGTTCGTAAGATGAAGTTGCCACCGGAACCGGAGTCAGAGCTCATTTCATCGGACTGGGACTCACCTTTGCCAGATGCTCAATACAATTGTACAATATTTATTTAATGTAAATGAGAAACGGAGCCCAGGCCACATGAGTCCGGGTGGCGGAGTGCAGGGCAGGCAGGTCCTTTGCTGCAGCAGGACCTCAGCTAGCAGTCCCCAATGTCGGTTGGCTCTGCCTCCTGCTCCTTCCTTGTGTGTGTGTGTGTGTGTGTGTGTGGCAATGCATTGGAGCAAATTAAAATTGGAAATTAAATGTTTACGAAGCACAAAAATTGTAACGGAAAGTAATTGCTTTTACAACTTTCCAGAAATTGAGTGGCTCTGCAAGTAAACTGCGCTGCGCCCCGGCTCCCTATACACACAGCAAGCCGAACTTAGACCAGGACATGACAAAGACGATGCACATCATCCGGTGACTGAGGAGCCATCCAAATAGTCTAAATTTGATTACTTGTTTGAGTTGCATTCGGAACTTCGATGGGTGTAACTAAGACTTCTTATTTGCCGTTCGCCAGGATAAGAGCCCTGGCAGCTGCCAATCTGGGCAGCTCTGCAATGCAACAAGTCATTATCCTGCACTCAGCACCCGGAATGCAGTATCTCATGCAGATGAAGCAATGATATGGGGTTGTAAGTCTGCTGGCCTGGTTTTGCATTTCTGCCGCAGGATTCATTGTAATGGGCAGGTGCGACTACGGTTAGAGGTTTCTCTTCCCCTTCCTTTTTTGCTTCTTTTAATTTCCGCTCCGTTGTGTTGCCAACGCCGGCTCCTTTGGAGGGCGGTCGCTGCTGGACCAGCTGGAGCTGCTGGCTGGTAGCTGGCCCAATCCAATCCAGGCCAGACATGCAGTTCACGTTCGCATTTCCTTTGCAGAAATAACAAGGATGGGCCCAAAGGAGGCCAGCCAAAGTGTACGATGGTGTGCTGTCAAGGAGTGCGGTTTAGAAGGTTAGAAGCACAGCGCCGATGGCCACTTCCGACCATCGCCATCGCCATCGCCATCGCCATCGCCACCGTCTCACCGGAATTCAGGGAATGCCATGGCCACGGCCGCATCCTGATGAAACCAAACAAGCTCGCCGGTCCAGCAGCAATTTGAAAGACAAGCGGCTTGGGCCCGCAGGATTCCAGCCTGTTTCCGGTTTTCGCCACGACCGGAATGACAATAATTTCGGCGATCCCTTAGCAAATAATCCGATTCCCCGATACTTTCAGCGCTATTCAAAAAAAAAAAAAAGAAGCGATTTCCGTCTTATTAATGTGTGCGTAAAAAACGCATGGCATCGCATGCCAGCAATAATTGCCATTAAAATGTACATTATAATTTCAATGTTTACTTGTTTTCTTTTTCGCAGGCAGCCAAAACTAATTAATATTAAAATAGCAGGCTCATAAAGTGATTTTGTTTTCATTGAACGACGACAACGTCCATACATATTTATATTCATTTTGAGCCTAAAATTATGCAGCGGATTTTTCACGTTTAATAAAACATACGCAGCCCGCGGCTAACTATTAATTAACATGTTAATTACAATTTTTCATTGGCATAAATGCAAAAATGCAATTTGTAAAATGTCGCCAATTTTAATTTTATGCACAACACTACCACCACCACCACCACCACCACTACTACTACCACTACAGAATATACGATAACATATAGCTGAGCGCCATTTAAGTGGGCGGTGAAGGCGAAAAGTGGGCGGACTTCTAATCGAAAAACCCGCTCAGGTGTATTATGCATGGGTGGGTGCAAAATATTGTGCAATGGCTGGAAAAAACCATTAATATTCTTATTTGCTTAGCCGATGATGGCGAAATTGCTGGGCACTGCGGCCCCGATTTTCCACCAGTTTCCACCTGTTTCCACCAGTTTCACCCTCTAAACCAACACCTGATATATTTTGCTCCACATTTTGATTGGCAATCTAAAATGCACCGGCATTGAGTTATATGTATGTATACATTTATAGAATGCGGCAGGGGGCACTAACCTACCTTTGTGTGTGCGGCAAGCTTGTTAAGTTTTATTTAAATTCGAACTGCATTTTACCGACCGCGAATTTGGGGCGCAACGGCGGTGGGGTCAGGTGGTGGGGTAGTGAGGGGTGAGGGGTCGGGGGCGTGGCGACGGGACAGGCGGCTGTCCTCGCTGCCGCCTCGAGCGCCGTTGTCCCGCTGTGATTGTCAAAGGATGCGGCCAGGAAAATAATTAAAAATTCCATTTAAATGCAGATTAGCTCCGCAAAATGTGAGACTACAGAATTATATAGAATTTCCCGTCACCCCCCCAATCCCCCAATCCCCCACCCCAAAAACCCCATGCGAACCAATATCTATACATACATACATATATGTGTGCTCATGCTTAGGCGACGGCTTTAATGGTTTTTTTTTTTTTTTTTTTTTTTTATTGTAGTTTATTAAGATATACAGGATAGCTATGAACCCTTTTATTACCTTATTTTCTATTGTTTCTGCCAATTGGCGCTCCGGCTATAGGGAATATTTAATATAGCTTTTTCTAGTTTGGTCTAATACTCTCATGTTGTTTTATAATTAATGTTTAGCTATTAAGCTATTGTTATCTTAGCACTAAGTCTCTTGGTTGACGTCTTTTGATCCTCTGCCTCGGTCGAGTAATGGTGAGATCATTAGCGAGACGATTCCTGTGGTTCATCAGTCTTGAGTTGTACCGACTGGAGTGGAAGTTGATTTGTTGTAGTACCGTAACTAGTTTTAGGTCCCTATGTAGCACGCTATTTCGAATGTACCACTCACAGCCTGTAATTTGTCTCGCTATTTTGTTCTGGGCCACCTGAATTTTTTTGATTTGGCTATCTCTTGCTATCCCCCAGATTTGGCAACCATATTGCCAGATGGGAGCAATGACCTGCTTGTATAGGGTGAGCTTATTTCGGGTGGAGAGTTTACTGTTGCTTCTTAGGAGCCACCAGTGCTTTGTCACAGCTGCTCTCACCCTTGTTTTGATGGCTGCTATGTGGGGAGCAAATGTGAGCCGGCGATCTAATGTTATGCCAAGATATTTGGCCGTACTACACTGCTGTACCATCTCCTCACCTAGTTGAACAGCAGGTGGTGTTTTCCTCCTTAGTGAGAAGCACACGTTAGCTGACTTTTGACCATTTATGCCAATATTCCATCTTCTTGCCCATTTCTCGTACCTGTCAGCGTACTCTTGTAGGCCGTCTGCTGCTTCATATTCGCAGGATGATCTGTAAGTAACACAGACGTCATCGGCGAAAGTGGCTAGAGTCATCCTGTCAGGGTTGGCGTCCATACTAGCATTTGGCTGCGGCATATCGTTGGTATACAGACAGTACAATAATGGACCCAGTACACTTCCTTGAGGCACTCCTGCACTGACCTCATGTATCCCTGAGGTTGCGGAGTGGAAACGTACTGCGAACTGCCTATTCGCCAAGTAGGACCGCATTAGCAAGTAATACGGTGCTGGTAGTGTCATTTTTATTTTGGCCAATAGGCCAATATGCCAGACTCGGTCGAATGCTTCCTTAATGTCCAAAAAGAGCGCATTGCAGTATTCTTTCTCATCGTAGGCTTGCAATATTTGGTCAACGATGCGGTGCAGTTGTTCTATTGAACTGTGACCTGCACGAAATCCAAATTGGTGATCAGGGATGGCTCTTCTGGATGACATTATCCCAGCAATTCGGGCAGAGATAAGTCTCTCAAAGATCTTCGAGATTGATGGGAGGAGACTGATTGGCCGGTAGGATGCTGGGTCACTCTCTGGCTTTCCGGGCTTGTGGATCATACTCACTAAGCCAAATTTCCACTGGGCAGGGAAGTAATGCAACCTCAACATAGCGTTGAAGATCAACGTTATGTAAGAGATCGCGTGAGTAGGCAGCGCCTTCAGAGTAGCGTTGCAGATGATGTCGTGGCCTGGTGCTCTTTTAGAGGATTGGCGGTTTATGATCGCTGATATCTCACATTGGTCGAACGGGAGAATCGGTGCATCCATTTGCAGCGCTTGCTCGAGGACTTCCTGCGTTTCTTGTTTTTCCTGTTGGCTGGCAAGGTTAAAGGGCTTGAACCGTTCAGCTAAGTGCCTAGCAAACACTTCCGCTTGTTCCTTGTCAGAACGACACCATGTTCCGTTCTCATTAGCTAGTGGTGCCTTCCTGGGGCACCTCCTTTTTATACTACGCGTCGCTTTCCATAGAGAATGCCTCGCTTCGCTTCCAGTACCAGTGTTGGTAAGCCTCTCGTCGAACCATGCAGCTTTATGGTCCACCAGTTTCTTACGGAGAATATGTTGAGCTCTGTTCCACTCTAATTTGTCTAGAGGGTGGCGGGACCTCATCCATCTTGTCCGAAGTCGTCTCTTTTCAGCAATTAAAATAAGAATTTCCCGTGTGAGGGGTATACCTGCTGCTACGGGTCTCTGTGTCAACGTTCGTGTAGCTGTTATGGCTGCCGATTTCACCTTTACAGCAAATAGGTTGATTGCGTCCTCAATATCTTCTTCTGAGTTGATTTCTATATCAAGATACAGAGATTGCTCTAGAAGACCGCAGAACATTTCTAAGTTGGTGTGTCTGGTTATCAATCGATCTGCTGTAGGATATGTCAATGCTGTGACATCCAGCGTTATGATAAGAGGCAGGTGATCAGAGCTGAGATCAGGAGCCGATGTTATGGAAGCATGAATATCGAGAACGCCTTTCGTTACTGCAAAATCAATGCAGCTTGGAGTTCCTCTCCTACCGTACGGATACCGAGTAGGACTGCCTGTAGCCAGCGTGTTGACTTCCGTACTAAGAATAAGATCCGCGAGAGCGCGACCTCTTTGATTGCATCTTCCTGAGCCCCAGAGCCAGTGAGATGCATTCCAGTCTCCTGCAATTATAAATTTTCGATGATTTAGCGGTAGTATGTCAGCAAATTCATTTGTTGTCCATGTGAAACGAGGAGGACAGTAAATCGCACCAAAGTCGATCACACCAAGCGCTGTGTTTATTCCTGCAGACGCTATTTGTACTTTTTCGCTGGTAACAGGGCTCAGAGGATAATGCACCAAGCTAGATTTTATAAAGATCGCAGCTCCTCCTCTAGCATTGCCAACACTTGGATCATTAGCTGGATATGCATCAAAACCATATATTTTTGGCACAAAGTTTCCTCGGCAGTGAGTCTCACTAATTAGTATGACATCGATCTTATTTTGTCGCGCAAAGCACTCAAGCTCTGGCAGCTTCGTGGAAACGCCATCGGCGTTCCACATTAGAATGCGCAGCGGCATCATATTGTTGATCGTTGCGCTTGGAGGGCAGCAAGCAAATTAAGAATTTGCCCCTGCTGCTGTGTCTGCTGTTGCTGCTGTTTGAGCATCATCATCATCATCTCCGTCTGTTTATCCTGTAACGAGCGGAGTGAATCGATATTTCCATTGAGGGTTCGCATCATGTTTTCAATGTTATTTTCAAGAGATGAGTGATATGCCGTATTTCGGGATCTCGATGCTGAACGGTTGCGGTTGTTGTCTCGTTGAGCTGCAACTCGAGATCTCGATGTCGAGCGGTTGCGGCTGTTGGTTCGTTGGTTTATGTTTGGGTTGTTCTGCTGTTCATGTTGAGAGACATGCACGCCTCCCCTAGCTGCATCTGCATAGGAGACACCTTGACGAGTGGCTACTCTTGGTCTGCTCCTAGTTTGATCATTTGTCTCGGTTTGGCTATTCACAGTAGGCCGAGCTCCAACTCCACGCTTGGGCCGAGATCGTTGCAGGAACGCCTGGTATTTGGGGCACCCTGAATAGCTTGCAGGGTGCTGTTGTCCGCAATTGTAGCACGTGCACGGTTCACTGCGCGGCCTAGTACAGTTGCTGGCAGCGTGCTCGCCAGCACATTTGACGCAAATATGCGCTTTACGACAGTATTTAGCCGTATGGCCAAACTGTTGGCATCGATGGCATTGCACAACAGCATTGCGCTTTCGGAGGGGCTCAACGATAACCCGCATATGGCAAAGTGCCTTGACTAGCAGGATCTCCTTATTATTGGCCGCGGCGGCAATATTCACGAAGAACATATTTACCGGCTTGGCTACAGGGGTGCCTGGCTCACTGCGCCTCTGGGGCAGATGGACGTCAAGCACCTTGTGTCCGAATTTTTCCAGATCCTCCTTAATCTGGCTATGAAGCGTGCTGTGGTGTAAGCCTTTAATGCAGACTTTAAACGGCCTATCTTCCTTCAGTTGGTAGCAATGGAATTCATATTTTTCCTGCTCAAGCCAACTGACAATGCTACGAAAAGTGGTAGCGTCATTTGCATAGAGTCTCATCATACCGCCAAGTGAAGCCCTAGCTTCAACTTTATTTATGTCAATTATTTTCCTGAGTTCTTGCATGAGCAGAGAGACGTTTTCAATACCTTCCATCACTATGGGCGGTGGTTTGGGCTGCGTCTTGTTGGGAGAACCTGAGGTGCCAGGAGAGTTAGCGGCCCGCTTCGCCGCAGCAATGGCAGCTTGATGACTTGTACTAGGCCTCTCACATAGCACGTCGTTGGCGTTCTCAACTTCCATGTCATCTGGGTGAAGCGCTAGCAATTCGAAACGGTTTGAGCTGCCACTATAGTTCGATTGAGGTATGGGAACGTTATCACCGTTCTTGCCGAGGTTAGCTTTTTTCCCATCAGTCTTTGGGGAGGCGCATGACTTGCGCTTTATTGTTTGAAAGCGCTGCGAGGCTTCACCTGAAGCAGGGCTTTGGTAGCGCGAGGCGGTTCCTGATGTGGACCCATTGACGCTCGAAAAAGCAGATGCCAATGAAGCTGCTGTGGCGGCAAAATCGGATACTTGTAGAGTATCATTATCTGAGGGCGCGTTGACGGCATTTCTAAGTTCCTCTCCTAGAACTGCCTTGTTCTTATTAGTAGCACTAGTAGTCGTTGACTGCGGCTTGTCAAATTGTCCGGGTTTCATCGCACGCCTAAGAGTATGCAATAATATCAATTGATCTTGGGGCAGAATAGAAACTAAAAGCTTCTATCTGATACATAGGCCAGAACTTATCTGCTGCTGGAACCAAATGGTAAGCTCCTCACAGATGTTTGTTAAGCTTTCCAACGGATGTTGTGTTAAGCTTGCCGGCACGTGGCCGTTGGACAGCGGAGCACAATTTAATTAAATTTGATAGTTTTAAGATCACTGCACTGGCACGTTACTATCACTGATAGTGACTCAAGATGTCACTAAGCACTAATTGTGCCACTAATTGTGGACTTGTCTCTGGTGATTAGTGGCGAAAATATTAATAACCGCGAGCGATGATCAGGTGCGTGCTGCTCTTCGAAAGCTGCCGCTTTAATGGTAATCGTATTGCTTTTGAAAATAGAATGCCGCCTAAAAATATGCAAAGCGCGGACCAGCGGTTTTATAAATGCAAGCGGCGAGCGTGAAGCGGAAAAGTCTTTCCATATGCATGCTCAGACTCAGGAATCTGGTTGCATTGGGCTCCAGGTGTGGCAATTATTCATGGGCCCTGTAATAAAATCAAAATAAATTTCTATAACAATTGCATTAAATATTGAAGCTGTTTGTTGAGCGATGTTTTTCGCATAGCGATACAAATAGTTTTGCACTTTCTAAGCTTTATTTGCATGCAGCATATTTGATTGGATTGATGTACACTGAGGATTCAGCTTAAAGTCATTTTTTACGATGGTTCACGAATCCGTGAAAGGGGCGACATGAAAAACAAATTCGCAATCCAGTTTTTTTGGCGCCGCCTCATCTTTATTGGCAATTGCATTGTTTCGGTTACATTACTCATACGACCCGTTGGCACAGCTCTTTTTGCTCGTTTTGCGCTTTATTGAGCCCTCTGCGATATGGCTTTTGTCAATCAGTGTAACGGCATTTAAATATACAATATATATGTGGATATTCCGATATGTTGGTCCCCGTCGTTTGCCAGTTGCCGCATTTCATGCATTTTTATGTGTGACAAAAGTGAGCAGTGAAATATACAAAGTCGAAATTGTACCATTGGGACGCGGATGTAATGGCTACGGTTGCCGTTTCGCATCAGACAGCGGCACAAGTCATCAGTTTTTATGCCGCAGCCTCAGTTGCAGTTGCATTGTAGGTGGAAACAGGACCCACAACCCTGATGCATGCATCATTCTGCTGCCTGCCGCCCGATTGCGCCTGCAATTGTCAAAAATGTAAATGCAGGCGGAAAGTTAATAATCACGCCGAAGGGGGCCATCTTAAATGCAGCACGTTTTCAGACATTTTACATTCTGGCCCTTTATGTTTCGTACCTGCTGGATTTGGCTGCATATACAAAAGTAAACACTCAATATTTCCATGGAAGTAATGCTCGTAAAGCGAGTCTTATTAGCTGAAACCCAACAGTTGAAATCTTTTTCATGCTGAATTGTAATCAATCTTCTGCCAAAATTGTTAGAGCCATGAAGTTAAATATAATTGGTATATTAAGTCGAAGTATTCCAGGTACTTAAATGCATCAAATTGCAGCAATCTGTGCAGCCCATCGCAAAGTAGGCACATGTTGAGCCATCAGCTAATCGAAATATATTGTTTTACGAGCGGCGCATTTCTCGTGCCCAGTTATTACCGCCAAAAGCTGGCTGATGAAATCAAAATATGGGAAAAGTATTTTCATAACCAGCGCCCAGACCGCATACACTGCCAAAATCGGGGGGTGGCGGCAGGGAACCGAACTTTACAGCTCGTTTTTGAGGTACGCAACGATGTCCTGCGGCGGCCTTTTGGGCCCTCCAATGAACATGAACATTTGAAACGAATTCGGTTCGCATTCCTCTTTTTTATGCTTTATTTTTTTTGCCCTTTTCATTGGTATAAATTTCATTTTTGGTATGTTTAGAACGGCCAGCGGCATATTTTATGTACAAGTTCAACACTCCAAGGATGTGTGTGAATATATGTGTGTGTGTGTGTGTGTGTGTGGGTGGGTGGGTGTGTGCGTTATCGCACTGCATTTATGTATGTGGACGAATGCCTTCCACGTGGGTTACTTAATATACAAAGGCCTTTAATTTCGTCTAAAGCTAAATAAACTTTATACCCTTTGGTATCTGCCACACATCCATCCGCATGTGTATGTATTACGTATACACCTGCGGTCATGCCGCCACCAAAGGACCTTCTCCATTATCCATTCTCCATGTGTGTTTGATGTTTGGGCTGCGTTCTTTGGCGCTCTCGCTGTTTTGACTGTGTCTGTCGTTCTGGTTGTTGTTGCTGCAATGTCCTTGGGCGCATATTTGCATGTTTTATTGTATCTGCTGTTCTCCCAGTTTAGGCCACGCCTCCCCCCTCCCCCCTCCCCCTCCCACACCCGCCAACGCCCACTTCGCCCGGGGGACAATCCACTGGCCTCAGTACGCATGTACCTATGTTTTTAATTCTTTACATCGATATTTGGCCGCTGGCAAGTCAAAAACGCGAGCCGCTGCCAAAGGTTGATTGCGGCACCGAGAAGGGGGTGGTTGTAACCTAACCCCACCCCCCCGACACACACCCACACACACGCACACAAGTTGACCAGGGAAAGTTGGACAGCAGCGCGTTGGAGGCAATTTTCCTCAAAATATGCATGATATGTGTGCTACACCTTTTGTTATGCATTTGTTGTGATGTCGAAATCTAACCGTTGCTGGCGGCCATTTGCCACATTATTTGCTGTGTTTAAAGAGGTGGGTCGAAAAAATTAAAGTCCAATAGTAAGTGCTAATTAAACGAGTGCTGCATACTCTTAGGCGCATGCTGGGCGGGTGGAGCAAGGGCTTTTCTTCAGCAGCTCACATATTTACACGCTAGTTTCCCATTACCGGGATGTCTTGCAGTCGCAGTGCGATTTTTAATTTGCGTTATACGAGGAGTTTCCTTTTGCCTCGCCCGCGGCTCACATGTGGAAATGCGGCGGTGGTAGGCGGTGGGCGGTGGGCGGTGGGCGGTAGGCGGCAGCGGAAAAGGACAGGCTCAGAGGATGAGAAAGGGATAAGGATAAGGAAGGAGCAGGTGCAGCAGGGCCGTTGAGCAGTGTAGCGTGACATCGCAGGAGCAGCAAATGTCACGCTTCACTCATTTCCGTCCCATGATGTCGACGTCGTAGTCATCATCGTCCTCATCATCGCCATCGCCATCGCCATCGTCGGTGGCTGCTGATGAAGCTCAATGGTTAGTGGCAGTCAACCAGGAGTTTACCCCAACCGCCAGCCTTTCCTGCTGCATTGGCGAAAGAAAAGCACATGACAATATTGGTAGGTGGGCTACACAGAGAAAAACCACAATCTTTGCTCACCAACAGCAGGCAGCATACGCTGATTCAAAAGATAGAAGTAGTTTTGTATCTTAACAATCAAAAGAACTGTTCTCCAAGAAAAACAATTCGCTTGGCACAAGCTCTCAATCTCTGATTTTCAGACATCCTTGACAGTGGTTATAATTTTGCTCAGTGCAAGAAGCTGGGTGAGTGGTTGAATCGGAAACTGGCGGTGGGCACGGGGGCTAGTAGTGGCGCCCCTTTCCCGGCGCTGTCCTCGTTCACGTTGCGGTTCTGGGTAGGCAACCTCTCAGCCGGAAGCACTTGAGAACTTGCAATGGCCAGCGGGCATTTTGTGCGGTTTCGTGCGTCGTTGCCCCCGTTCTACGATCCCCGTTTCACCCCCGTGGCTGCCATTCCCTTGCCCTCTTGCGCAGCATCCTTGACGCCGAGTTCGCGAACTGAAAATTCCCTTCGTTTTCATTATGTTGCGGCCATGTTGTCCTTGCCTCGGCCTCGGCCTGGTCTCCCGGTCTGCTCCTGGCTCCTGGCTCCTCCATCTCCTCCTCCTCCTGTTGATTCCGCTGCGGCTGCTCCTCCATCATGGTTCTTTTCAGAGACCAACCACGCCATCATTATTATGAACACCGTTGTGCCCGCTGGTCTTATATTCCAATTTGTTGTTGTTGCCGCCGCTCTTATTTCTCCATCGCCAGCGGTACTCGCCTTTGTTGTTGCTCCTCTTGGTGTTCTTATATGACCGCCAAGTCTCTCTGTTTCCCTGCATACCCATCACTTTGGCCCGGGGTCAGGGGTATGCTGGTTCAGCATACAGATT
Source organism: Drosophila erecta (assembly GCF_003286155.1). NCBI lineage: Eukaryota > Metazoa > Arthropoda > Insecta > Diptera > Drosophilidae > Drosophila > Drosophila erecta. The sequence continues at coordinate 25,257 of NW_020825208.1, forward strand.
CTTTGTATCGCAGTACTGGCTTGACCACTATATACACCATATTTTCCGTTAATAATAATATTAACATTTAAGAAGCCAATATGTTTAATCTAATAGATAGTTTTGAATCTGACTACCACATGCACCTATTCAAGTTACAACAGTCAAGGATATTTACTGCTTCTTTTGCTGGGTATCTGTTAGTCGCATGGCCTGCCGGCTCGTATTACTTCACTTGTTCCCTTATTTTCGTTTATTTTGCAACATTTTGCCGCACTGCAATTGCATTCGCGTTGACAAAAGTCCTGATGCCTTCGCAACGTGTGCCATTTGTGAGTAATAAGAAGCGAATAGATGACTGCAGGGTCTTGGCAGTTCACTTACCTGTTGTGTGGCTGCTGGAGATTGGCCCTGCTGTTGCATTGCGATTGCTAATAAATTCTAGATTTGGATGGCGAAATGCATATGCAAATAAATAGCTAGGCCAACTAACTGGCCGTGGACGCCTGCGAGCGCTGTGAAACAACAGCAATAATAACAATAATCGTGCCACATTTAGATAGCGCACACAGAGAAAAACGCTTTCAGCCAATTGAAGAGTTTAAACATTGGGCCAAGTATGAAATTTGTTTGCCCATCTCCCCCGTATACCCCGTATCCCCCGTGTCCTCCGGCACCCCCGTATCCTCGCCCCCACCCGAAATGTTAAGTTGCCGCAGTCGGCTGCTTATCTCTGTTGCTGCTTGCAACATTCGCTGGGGGCCATTTTTACTTTTTGGCTTTTCGATACGAGAGCCGCTCCACTGTTCCACCGCCTCCCGCGCGCCACGCCCCGTCTTTATTGGTAGGACCACGAGCTGCTGCCCAAATGCAGTTGGCCTCCTGGGCGTGTGGGAGCGTGTGGGCGCCAGGAATGCGATCGTGAGTGGCTTGGGAAGCGACTATAATCCTTATAAGCTGATGAGCTCAAGTGCAAGCACTTAACACAAACAAGTACTTTACACGACATTTTTGCGTATTTCCAATCTACCAAAATTAGTTGGTATCACGTCTTGGTAAGTTGTTATTCATTGTGATAAAAGCTTATTGTTTCCGTTTATAGTCCTTACAATCCAATCCGTAAAGTGCTCGACATTTGTGTAAACGTCGAGACCAAGATGAAGTTCCATAGCTAACGATGCCGAGCAGAAAGGCCCGAGATTTTTCACTCCAATGTCCCCCGCCATACAAATTCAACTTTACGCTCAACGGGCCTCCAGAATCCCCAGCACAAATGTCCTTGCTGTAGAATGCTGCTTGTATCCTTGAAAAAGGTGCTGCCCCAGCCGGTGGCAGTAACGGATTGAGCACTGCGTCCCACTTGACGATCAATGGAAATTGGCCTGACATAGTCTATAAAAAGAGGGTTTTGGTTCTGGTGGTCACTGGAGCTCTTACCATGTCGTTACCTGGGATCAAAGCCTTCTTTGCCAACCGAAGCCGAGCAATATCATATGCGCTTTCGCCTTCCATGCTGAATTGACTATGAATAAGCCGCTGATCGATGTGAATCACTCGGCAACTGGACTTGCAATCCTCAGTAGCACAAAAACTGCAAAAGCACTGAGAGTTGTATCTAAACTGAAGGGAAAATTGTCTATGGGGCTACATACGGCGGCTGATCAGCGAACCGCCACAGAAGTAATTTTTTCCACCGACCACCATGATTGGCGAACCTGTCCGTATCTTCACTTCCAACTATCCGCCGAATTCTCGACGGATGCTTGGATTCTCTCCTTTCCCAATCCCAAGGACTAAGCTCGCTAGTAGCGCTACTTCAGCTATGAAGATCTTCATGTTATAATAACAACTAAGTAAATTGCCAATACTCGAGGCTTTAATGGGTATACTTATGTACATATAAGCGACCATCTATTCATCTATATTCTGAGAACTCTATATGAAAATTTAATCTGATTGAGACTTGAGGTGCCACATATCATATTCATTAGTGTGAGAAGTGTGCGAAATAAGTGAAAAGTATTTGAAGTACTGTACTGTCATTCCCAATGGCTACAAACGTACTGAAAACTATTTTCTTTACTTAATAGTATTTAGCCTTGTAGAATGTAGTACTGCACTTAAGTTGGCTGTATAGCTGATGTCGCGAACGGGTAAAGCGTTAATTGGAAATTAAATCAGACCGATTTGAAGGAGCTTAAGTTCGTGTCACGTTGCCACTTCTGCTCGTGTGCTAACTTGGCCGTAAATACTTTTGGCCTCGCCTGGTGTTTGGCATTTGGTGTCTGCTGTCTGCTGCCTGCTGCCTGCTGCCCAAGTGCCTGGATACTTGGATGCTGGGATGCTGGGATGCTGGGATGCTTGGATACATGGCTGCTGGGATGCTTGGATGTTTGAGTGTTTGGGGGCTCTGGTGTCTTACCGTTCCTCGCTTTTTGGCATCTGCTCTTTAGCCCTAAGCTGGGATATGGCCGCTCGTTGGTTCGGTTCTTCGTTGCCTTATGAAATATTTGTGCTGCAACTTTATTTACAATTTTTTCGGTTATTTATTGTTGGCAATTTATGCTTTCGTTATGCATTTTTCGTTTCTTGTATTTGGTCAGTTCTTGCATTCTGATTTATTGGTATTGGTGTGTGCTCTTGTGGGCGTATATGGAGCCCTATATGAGTGTATTGTCCATATTGAAATGAGCCCACACACGCACACCCACTGTGGTGTGTGTATATTCGAAACCAAACAAGCTGGGAAAGAAGTTTTGGCAATGTTGCTGGAAATTCGAGAAAATTGCATATTTCTTTTAATTGCTGCTGGAGTTGCAATTAGTGGTTGCATATGGGAATAGGTCACAGCCGTAACGTTTGTATATTTTAAGGGTTCTTTTTTGCATTTTCACTCTTTTAAATGATGCACAGAATGGAATACAGATCGATATACAGGTATGTATCCTGTCGAATAAGATACATGTATATATTATCCCTTTTTTCGAGAACGCCCCTGCTTAAACGGTTGCGATTTCTCTTAGAACCCCGAACGTATTTATTTTTCATTTTCAATATTCAGGCTGTCTGCTGAATTTCTGGGCAATTGTTTCTGGCATTGTTCGTTGGGCTCTTGTTTTGGCCATGGACAATCTGCAATCAAAATCAAGGAACTTGAGAGATATTTTCCCAAATGGAACATGACACATTTGTTCTGCTTCAACTGTGCCTAATGACGGTTTTCAATCTCGGTTTTTGTTGAGGATGAGTGAAGATATGATTCGGCCAAGTGCCAGTGAGACGGACGCAAGTTAAATGGCAATTTCGCAGAGGGCCAACAGCGTTTTTTCCATTCCTGCAGGCCAGTTAAATTAATGGACGAACAAGAGTCGAGTAATAAGACATCCTAATGAATGCCTTAAGTCTGCACTCGATTGCTGGATTTGACAGAAACCATATGCAGATGCAGATGCTAATGCTGAGGCTGAGGCGATGCTGATGCAGATACAGTATCTGTATCTGTAAGTGCAATTGAGTGCGTTTTGTGCAGTGATTTTACGACTTTTATTCTCTACGCTGTCCACATAAATTGCGAACTGTTTTTCTTATTTTTAGTTGTTGTTGCTCCGACAGTCATCATATATCAATGTCGTTGCAATTGATAATGGAGTGCAGTGGGTATAAAAATCAAAAGCTGGCCTCTGGGCAAACATTTGATCTGACATTTGTTGTTTTCTTGTCTTTTGTCTTATTTATGTTTATTTACTTAATGCCAAGTTATCGTATTTAACTCAAATATTTGACTAAAATATTATTTCTCATAATAAGAAAAATGCCCAGAGCCTTGAGGTCAATCCCACTGCGCTTGTGTGCGTTTGTCCATATTAAATGGAAAATAATCAAGTCATCACTCCGTTGCCAGTCAATCTGCGTTTAAACTGCCTGTGTGCGGATTTTTGCATTTGCCCCGCCACTGCACCGCCTCCCCGACGGCAAGTGCAATCAAAATTGCAAATACAATAATATGAAAAGCAGAATGAAATCAATGGAAATACCTCAAGCTATGTAAATGGGGCAGCTCCATCAACTGAGCAGCGGTGTCCTGGACATGCACACCGTGAGCCCCAGAGCCAATGCCAAATACACGCGGCTGCCCCAACCACCCACCACCCACCAACCACCCAGCAGCCAAAACTCAACATACTCCCAAATCAGGCTGGCTAAAAGGAGAAAAGGTCGCCGACCTACTCCTGCCGTTTTTTCGGGCTCTTCCTGCTGGGCTTTTGCCCTAAATCAATCACACTGTCGCCCAAATGGGAAATTATTAAATTTGTACAACTGCTTTTTGCTAATGATAAGCACAAACTTACCAAATATTTTCCACCTATATTTAATAGATAATTATACTTACATCTTAGCAACACATGAAAAGGTCAAAAAACCTATTCATAATGGGAGAAGCTATCGCTGTGTCTGTTGCTACCTCTTAAAATGTGTGATGTTGCTTGAGGGCCAGGGTATTTGGGCTTCGTTAAGGATGCGCTGGGCATCCGTGCTCCTTTTTATTTGGCATTGCTGATGGGGGTCTGAATGCTGTGGCTGTGGATGTGGATGTGGATGTAGCTGCTAGTGGGACGGCCTCGTAATCAGCATTTGTGGCGCTCGAGGTCATCCGCAAAGTCTGCGGGCGTTGTCGGAGTCGCCGTTGCCGTCTTCATTGTTGTTGCTGTTGTCGTGTTGCATGTGCCACAGCGGCAACAACAACGAAAGTTCCGTATGACGCCGCTTCATCTTCCTGTTTGCGGCCGTGGGCAAAGTTCTGGGTTGGCTGGAATATTATAATTACAAGCGAAACAGGCCCCAGAGCTCTGCTCTCCTCTGTTTCGGCCCAGGCAACAGCTTTGGCTTGCCTGTATCTGTAGCAGCCTCACAGTGCACTGAAAGAAAATCCTTACACCAGCTTAAATACATGCTTCGTTTGATGAGGCGAAGATATTGCAATGGGGCACGTATGTAAGTCGCTGTATGGTATAAATGCAAATGTATCTACCATTTCGAATTGGCCCATCTATTTCTTTGCGTGCTCACCTGTATCCGAAGCATTTGCAGCCATGGCGACAGCGAGTGGGAGTGAAGGGGTACGAAGATCCTGATAGCCAAATGAAGTCGAACCAGCGCCAAAGGTGTTCGCGCTGACGTTGTGACAGTTTCAGTTACCGTCTGTCTCTGTCTGGAGGAGCAAGTGGGGATGGGGATGGGGGTGTGGTGTGTGGTGCGGCGAGTGTAAGCCGGTTGCATGCGTCTGTGTCGTACAGCTGTTGCCACTGCCACTGCCAGTGCCACAGCCAGAGCCACAGCTTGTTGACTGACTGATGCGTCCGGAATGGCGCTGATGAAGAGCTCTAAGCCCGGCTGCAACAGCTTCATTTCGGCTGAAGTTCGTGTGAAAATTATTGAGATACATTTCCCCCAGCGATGGGCAAACGGTCGAAAACGAGATGTAGCCCCCCGCAGCAGTTCGCCCCCGTCTGGGGCCCTTCTACCGCTCCTCTAAGCGGCGGACATTGGCGATTATCTTGTCCACGACTGAGAAACAAATGAGCGTCGTAGTCGCACTGAGCCAGATATATTGCCCCAGGGACATTTGCCGCATTGTTGCTTCAAAGCAGATAGGTTTCGGTCTGTATCTGTATCTGTATCCGTTTCTGTGAGTGTTTCAAGGTAAGGAAAAGAGTTCCCACATTCACTATATGTGAGAATATCGCCCTCAGTTCAATTGGCATCTATTTTGGTGGGAGCCTTCGAGCAAAGTTGGCTTATTTGCGCCCTGGGAGGGACCAACTATATTAATAAGCCCGCTAATGGAGTACGGTTTGAAAAATAGACGGAAATGATTGTATCTTATTAATACATCCAATAAAATAATAATTAATTGGTTGCCCGTTAAAAGCCTAAGAAAATTTTCAAATAGACGTCATTAAATCTTAATAATCTTAATAATAATATTTCAACAGAAAAAAATTTCACATTATTCAGGGAGATAGCCTTATCTCTGCGGTTAAGAAATAAAAATTCCCAGCCTCCACTTCTGACAAAAGCACTATCTCTTTGCATTTTAAACTTTCCCCTATTTGAGTTTTCACTTCATTTTGTTTCTTATTTAGTTCGCATAGTTATAAAAATGAGTTCAGCCTGATGAGAAATTTGTGAATATTCAATTCTTAAAGTAAATAGTAAATATGCCACTAAGGCAAACAACTTTTTATATATTTGATGAATACAATTTTAGAATCTTTTAATTAAAGTTGGGATAAGTCACCCTTTTTGTTTTATTTTGCCCAGAAGTGAGTTGGATTTCGTTGCTGTCAGGCAAGTGGGCAGATTCCATATCCAGATAGTGAAAGAGGATGGCTGAGAATAGGAAATCGCCCGCCGGCCATTCGCATCCGCAAGATACACTTCGCCCCTTACGCTGCGCAGATACAGATAGTCCGCATTGTTGTGTTGTGTTTACGTTGTAAATGGTTGTTGCAACTACCACTTTCAACTGCCCTGATTTGGGTGCCTCGAACAGGTTCGATGTTCGCTGCCAAGAAGTATCTGTGATTTACGAGCGTCTTAGCCGCTCACAAAAATATTTTCAAATTACACAAATTGTGCCATGCCGGCCAAAGTTGGAGACTCCGGCCCTCGGGGCTTAATGCCACGGATTAGTCGGCCTTGGGCTATGACATTTATCGAATGTCGGGGATGGGGCGACAGGTGGATAAAGAATGGCTATCTACTGTTTTTCCACTTTGCCATTCCTTTGTGGACAATGGAATTTCAATTTGCCGGCGACGGAATGTTTATGCAACACGCGCTGGCAATTTAAATTTATGCATGAGCATTTTCTAATACCACTTAGAATAACAGAAATAATTTATTATTTTTAACACTTTACAATTTCCGCGGACTCTGTGAGCGCTCTTGTGTGTGTGTGTTTGTGCGTGTGGGCTTTTGGTACTATTTTGGCAAAACAACACAGTTTAATATTTGTTTTTCATTTGTTAGCCTGGCACCAGGCGATTCAGGTGGGAAATGAGGGGCGTGGCAGCGTGCAAGAGGCGTTGGAGCGCGAGTCCCATTCAACACTTTGTTGGGGAGCGAAAAAAACAGCCAAAATATCCATTTATAAATATTTTACAATAAATATTTCGCCATTGAAATAGAACTGAATAATAGAGTGCGCTGTTGCTATGAAAATGGAAAATGTTTGGTTTAAATCTTCACATTCTCTGGCCCATCAAAAAATGGGTGCTCTGAGCAGACGCATCAAATAGTAGAAACACTTCATCGGCAGTCCAGAGGTTTTCATTTTGCCCAGATACCGGCCTTCCTCGTTCAAATTGTCACTAATATCGTACCACAGGATATAGACCAAGTAAGCCAAGGTGGCCAGCAGCAAGAGCAAGCTATAATTGTAGTGATCATCTGTGGAAGAACGATAGTTGTGAATCTATTCGATTTACCATGAGTATTCTTACCAATCAGGTTCAGCAAATGATGAAACTGCTGCGAAGCCCTGACCCTTAGTAATTTTCCTAAACTTATATTTTCAAGAGTTTCCTGATTCTGGGCTCCAGTATTCTGAGCTGCTCTTCCAACGATTGCTCTGAAGGTTTTCATTGGGTTGTCGGAGTATCTAAAGGATTCCACATCTGTATCGGACTCCACTGGCTGCGGTGTGACTTTGACTTCCTGTATGTTGAGCGCTGTCTGGTTTGTTGGGACCTCAGGAGTTTTTGAAGGCAGGATTACTGGTTGGGCACAAAGGGATTCATAGCTTTCGGGAATCCAGCGTCTTAGCTAATGGGGTAAAAAATTGATGGAAAAACCAAAATTGTTGTTCAGTGTTTATCCTACCTTACGATATGGTTTTGAATTCAGGGGTCCGACCACATTTTCATCATATTCTCTATTTTTTTTTTGATTCTGCGAGAATTTGATCACATATTAAGAAAAACTGGTAGTTAATGAGCAAGTACCTTCTTGTTAGTGCCCTTCATGTTAGAAATAGAGAGCATCCTTTTTCTGTAGTATCCGGCGTCCTTCACCTTCAGACGTTCCCTAACTTTTAAAACGCTCCTTTAGATTGAAGGCCCTTTCATCACCCTGACCATTCCGATTCACTGTATCCCGGCCTGAGTCCACACGTTGAGTCCTGCTTTCATCCGACCACCTCTCCGAGGTGCCGGCATCCTCCTGATCCATGAGTCGGAGGGATAGGTCATAGAGGTTCCTGTTCTGCGACTGGGAAGTGCGCTCCAGGAGGCTGGGCAATTCAGGGGAAGCTGTCAAGTGGCGATCCTCGATGCCTCTGACGGAATCGGTGCGAATAAGTCCATTGGGTGCAACTGTTGTGTGACTTGAGTAAACCGAAGTCAGTCTAATAGTCAGTAAGTAGTAAAGAAAGCCTAGGATATACCTCAAACATTGGCTACTACTTACGATTCGGCCACGAATTTCTTGGGCTTGTACAGCTCGACTAAGCATTTGTCATAATCTTTGCTGCGAGTTTCATACCATAAGTGGAAAACATTTTATATTCATGGGAAATCACTTACTGCTTTCTGGGAATAACGTGTAAGCGTTGCATTTTCATCAACCAATGATGTTGTAAAAACTGTAATGACATGAAAATAAAAAATGCCTCTGAACAGGCCCACAGTTTGTATGGGCAGTGAGTGAGCCAAAAATGTGTTGCCGTTTCTATGTATTCGATTTGAGTGTCAAGGGCTGCTGTGCTGTCGATTCCCGGGGGGCACATTTCACACATTTTCGCATTAATATGCAATTAAAGCGAATAGTTGCAACTAGTTGCAGTTGCAGCTGCGTGCGTCGTTAGTTGCGCAGGCGCATGTCCTGCGGCGGTTCTCCACGTCCCATCCTGGCGATCGCTCGGAGCGCTCCTTCAGCTTCCATCTCCGGCTGTTTCCGTTTCCGTCCCGCCCCCTGCACCCCTCCACCCCTCCACCCCTCCACCCGCACAGCTCGCACCCCCGGCCCTGGCCGCTCATCAAAGCGTCTAAGTCCTGCGGCAACATTAACACAGCGAAGCGCAAGGACCTCGCTGCCTCGGCCAGCGTCGCTGCCCGCCGCAGGACAGTTTTTCACGCAGCGACGCTTTTTCGTACAGTCATCGTGCAGCAAAAGCGGTTCCCATCCGCAGCTCCTTCAACTTGGTTCCGCACTTAGTACATAAGTCGCTGTACATAAACAGATAGGCACTGCTCGAAATTGATAAGTAGAGTGACAAATTTATTGTTTTAACGTTTTTAAACACATTAAGCACTTCAGAATGTGGAATTTGGAGTCAAGTGTGTTCTTGTGTGTTGGCTACCTTTTGCAGAATAATCATTCCTGTCAAACACGGCTCATATTTCATATATATTTCCGTATATAATTACTTTAAATATTATACAATTAATTGCACTAATTCTTATCACAAAGCAGAGCTAAGCTAACTAGCTTATTTCTGGAAGCTTATGCCTAAATACTTTTTAAAGAGAAAACATAAAGGCAATGAGTGTGTGCGATTTTCGGTTGTTCAGTTAGTTATATATTTTCAGCATCATTTTAGCAATAGACTCTTTGTGGCAGTGTAAACCTAACTGGCGGCCATTTGGTGTGGCGCAACTAAAATGCAGTTGTTGCTGCTTCTTTCGCTTTTCGCCGTATTTGTCTTCTGCTGCTTTGGAATTGTTGGCGGTTCCTTGCCACCGCCGGCGGCTATTTGAGGCAAGAACTTGGCCGGCGGGCTCCGGCGGACAGTCAAAGCAGCTGACAGGACGCCAGACGACGACTCGACTCCGGCTTTGACTTGAAGAGTTGACTGCTATGCGCTGGCTGGCTTTAATTGCGTTTGATGTTCGCAAAAATGATGTACGTGGGTGCAAAATAAAGAATTCGCCAGTCAGAAGCCCGAGTCCCGAAACCCGGAATCCGAAATCGAATTGCAATTCATTCAATTGAAAGGGGCGGACTTTGAGTGGGGCGGGGCGGCAGATTATTTAGATGCCTAGATACGCACTTTGATTTTGATTTTGTTGCATGCAACTGTCAGTTGCACGCATTTCCAAGCGAATGCATTTGCGCAGAGCTATTCAAAGGGGGTTTACGGTGGGTTGGAGTGGGTGTGGGATGGGTTTTGGAAAAGCCTCGTTTGTTGCGCTTATTCATTCGAATGTTAATTAAATTGTATTTAAACTGCATCGACTTTTGACATATGCCTCGTCTGCGCTGCCTGCCCAGTGAAGTGACTAATTTGATCAGAGAAAAAGTCTCGTTTATGAAATGCACATCCTTTGACTGGCGAATATCAGCATTAATATGAACTGGCAATTTAATGCACACCTGCAGTATTAAAATTCACGTTTTTAAAACCAAACCCCATTAGCCAATGAAAACTTTTGTTCTGCTACTAGTATCGTTATTACATTACATTTATTGTATGTATTACTCAAAACCAGTATAATTCGTTCTACTTGGTTTACATTCATACGGATGAGCGAAATGGCAGACAGGAAACGTCATCAGCAGTGCGGCATGAGTTCCGTTCAATTTTTGAATGCACTTCCTGTCGCACGGGAAATTAAAATGCTGCTATGCTGCGCCCAAGCGGCGTATGTGTTATATGCCCCAATATTGTGCACACTCGGAGACAATGCTCCTCCAAATGGCAGAACCGAATGCCAGATAAACGGCGGCTCGTAGTCACCATAATCATAGTACGTAATAACAATGCCCGGCTCCGTTGCAGAGTTAAGAGTCATTAAGCGTCGTTTTATGGGCATTGTGTGGGACAGAACTCCTCCGACGGCTGCCATCCTGTCCGGTCCGGTCCGGTCCCGGCCAATTGGTATGCATATTTGGCTATTAAGTGCACTCGGTGGGTGCGGGCGAAAGAGTTATCTTCAAGCCACTAAATTGCAGCCGATAAACGCGGCCAAAGCAGGCGGCATTATGGCCACAAGAGGGCTGGGGGGTCAGCGGGGCTGCCCAAAACTTTTGGCTGCCCGGCCATCCTATCAGCTGAAAGAAATTTTAATTAAATGTCGCCGCAAACGATGCGGTAATATGCAACGAGTCGAACGTAGTCCAGAACACCATTACCCATGGGTGTCGCCGTTATGGGGGCATTATTTTAGCGTTCAATATGATTGCTGCCTGGCGGGCCATGCCATTCGGCTCAATTTATCACAATGCTGCCACATTGTGGTGCCGGCCAAGCCGCGCCGCTTGACCACAAATCAGGATTCCGAAATGATCCTGAGCCCGAGCATGAGCTCCAGCCGAAGCCGAGGCTGTCAAGCGCCTCGACTGCACTCAATACGGAATTGCATTTTGCATTTCATGTGTCAGCGTTTTTAAGCGCTTTCACCCCGCGGCACTGGCTCGGTTTGGGCCCAGTTTGGCCGATTGGCGTTCCACCATTGGCGGCTAATTTTGCGCTCAGCTCAGCTATTTAATAAGCCAACAATGTGGGAAGTAATGCGAAAAGAAATGCCAAATCCTTTGGCCCTTCAACTGCCCTGGGTAATGCGATGAGTTGCGATGGCTGCGATGACCTGGGATTGGGAATCGGATTGGGATCGGCATCGGGCACTGTTGGAGGTCACAATCACAGTAGCCTTGCAGCAAGGGTGCGCTTGGGGTTCACAGTGGGCACTGTACTTATTATATGTATACATTAAGCATAAGCATACTTAAATATGTAGTGCTTTTATTAGTTAGAGGCTGTTTTTAGTTAGGTAAGAACTGGAAGGACTCCAGTTCCTTAAAGAGATTTTAAGAGAAAGATTTTGCCTTCCCTCAGCTGGCAGATATCACTGTACCTTTTACACGTTGAGTTCAAAAATTCATCATTGTTGGCTGCTGCTGCATTGTTGCCAAAACCCGCTGCTGCTGCTGCTGCCGCCACGCCCGCCCGCCCCCTCAGCCAGCCCGCATTGCCCCCCTTCCCGCTGCCCCGCTGCTCCTGCAGCACAGCTTCCCCACTTACCGCAAACCGAAACTGACTGATGCCTGGGAGCTACTTTTGGGATGAAATATTATAATTACAAGCGAATGTCCTGCGGCCACGGAGGAGCAGGAGCAGATGCGGGGCGCGCGGGGTACTGCTTCCCCCGGAGGGCCGGACGGAATGGGATGGAGCGACATCAGCCAGGCATCAGGCAGTTCAAATCGCAACTCTCGCTCGCTCTCTCTTGTTCTGTTTCTGCTGCTGCTGCTGCTGTTGCTGCTGTTGCTGCTGCTGTTGCTGTTGCTGTTTCTGTCCCAGTCTGCGCTTCGGTGGGGTTCGGTGTTTTTGCCCTGGGGGCATTCGCATTCGCATGCCCCACCCCCTGGCGGCACCCCTGTTCTGCTTCTTCTTCAGTTGCAACATGTTGGAACGTTGTGTTTATATGGTCCATCCTGCCGGCAAAAGGATCATTTAGATGGCTGCGATAAGCCTTGAAAACTGGTTTCAATGTTTCCAACATGTTCGATGCGGCAACAGTTAGGAGTGGGTGGTTGGCTGGGTGGCAAGGTGGCAACGTGGCTGATTAGTTCGAAAGTGGGGGTCTGGTCTCACCCGTTATTAATTGCAACTGAATGGCTGGCAGGTATTTATTAAGTTTTTGTTCAATTTCTGAAACTGGCATTTTCATGAGGTTTTGCCCCATCGCATTTTCACTCATTTCATTTATATTCATTTAGTGTGCGTCACTCACACACACACGCACTCACACACACATACGCACAATCACACACATTTGTGTCCTGTACGTACGCCTGTCAGCTTTATTGAAAATTAGCCTGCAGTTAATTTAGCATGCCATTAAATTTCTACATGCCCCTTGTCGTTCTCGGCCCAAAAGTAATGCATGCAGATTATAACTTAAATATGAAATGTCACGCATTGACAGGCATTTTTGAAAAGTGTGCAGCAGCAGCAGCAACAGCAACAGCAACGGCAACCTCAAGTTTTACACCTCGGGGCCAATCCGTTTATGGAGCGGAGTCGGGGTCTCCGAGCTGCAGAGATGGATATGGATACGGACGCTCGGATCAGCATCTCACGCCATGGGTAGCCAATGCCACAAAAGGCAGGCCACAGCAGAAACAGGAATTTATGGGGCCTTTTGTATTTGCTCCAAGGCGAAAGTGTTCAGGGGGGATCGAAATTTGGCTGGAGCTGGGGGATTGGGATTGGGATTGGTACTGGGAGTGGGCCTGGAGCTGGTACTGCGCTCGGAAATGGAAACGGGAAAGGTATTTGGACTCGAGATGGCTGGTCCAGGTCTTTGGAGTTGACAAGGGTCACCTGCCAAGTGGAGCATTAGTTTTGTTTCAACTACCAGAGGCCTAAATAGTTTATCGTCTAATCAGTGTGAAGAGCACAAAGAACTATTTGAGGACTCCAATTAACACCCAAAAGGCACAAAAAGACTTTAGCCTGATTTAAAAAAGCGGTTTACTACAACGCACTTGTCTCTGGAAATATTTGTATTTAATCTTTATTCTGTACAAAGCTTACTTAAGTTTATTTCGATTCTTGCTTATTGCTAATACTCTTATTGCAATCACACAAATTCCCTTCCCAAATAGCCAACATTACTTTACTCTCTCCCCTTTGTGCCAAAAAGCGAGCAAAGCAATTGCGAACTATCTGCCGCACTACAGTGGCGCCTCCAATTGCTGAACAACTGATTCGATTCAGTGGACTGGTCGTGGCTTCCGTTCAATTGTGTGGCTTGCACGCACTCTGCGCGTTTTTTCCCCGCCAACATCCTCAACCCTTTCACCTCTCACCTTTCACCCTCCACTCCCGTCGCCTAAATGCTCGCATGCAGCTCGTTTCCGTGTGTGTGTGGGTTCGTACGCGTGTGTGCGTTTGCGAGTGGGTGGGTGGCTACTCCTCACGTGTAACAGATGTCTGTAAATTGCTTTACTGACTCACTGACTCGCCAGTTGGCTGTTGGCGGTCGCTTAACTGCTGCAGTTGCTCCTGTTTGGTTTTGTTGTCAGTCAAAGTGTCAGTATGTGCGAGCATGGGGCTGGCTGGCAGGTGTGGGTGCAGGTGTGACTGTGTGATGGTGTGGGCGGGCGTTGCACTTATAACTGCATTAATACGGGCTTATGGCTCACGGAATCGGAGGACCCATTAGTTATTGCTGCTGCGGCTGTTGTTGTTGGCTCAACATGCCGCACACGACGGCATTGCTTACAGGTGTGCGGCATTCGCAGCTTGTCAGTGGCCGCGTTTAACGCTACACTTAAACAAACAGCCGCGTGCGTACACAAACATCGCACACATGCAACCGCTCACGCACACGCACACACACTCAACCGACGGGCGGCGGAAGTAAGGACAACAACAACAGGCCGGCCAGGATGTGGCCGCCTATTAAGTGATTTTAACACTTTGCGCATGAAAATTGCAAAAAGGCAACGGCGCGGCGTTGATAATTATCCCTTAATTGCTTAATGAGCGGCACTTGAGCAGCGCCGTCGACAGAAGCGACGTAAGTTTAATTAATGCCAATTTAATTACCACGCCACACACACAAACACTCACACACACACATACGCACACATTCAAGTGGACACATTTATGGGCTACTACTTACAGTTTACCGTTGTGTGGCACTCAGGTGCCGCACCTGCCGCAAAGAATTTTCTCACACTTCGTAGGTGAATTAAATGGTTTGCTGGATTGTACGAGTAAATCTTAATCATTCGCATAGTTCAAGAGTATAAAAATTCTTATTTCAACCAATTAGTATTTTCCAACTTTACAAGGCTGCTTATTGATCTTAATTGCATTCCGGCTATCATTTGAAATGCAATTTTCCAAAAAACAAGATATCGGATATCTCTAAAATCGCCATTAATAAACACTAATTGCTCCCACATATCTTGTTTATCTAAGTGAGCACTGGCTAATAGTTTCGGCCAGAGCTTCAGCCGACTTGTTTCTGGCCTCGCAGTTGGCCGAATGTCTCTATTAGCCAGGCCATAAGTTATTTGGTTGTTTGGCTTGATTAATGTTCACCTGGCCGTGTTCCGAGGAAAACTTAAACCGAACGGGGGACTTGGAGGGATTGACCATTCGGGACCATTCGGACCTCGCTTTGTGGATTGTCAGTGGCAGCTTAGTTTTCGCTCAACCCTTTTCCATTGCCGGCCTTCTCTTGCCGGCGGCAATCTCTTCTTCCAGTGATCTAATCTTGTTATTGCCCTGGCCGCCGTCTCCGGATTCGGGCAGGCATACCCATAAAGACATACACATGCACATGGGAGTGATTTAGCTGATGTGCCAATTCAATTATTTCTACCTACATAGGATTTTTCCACATGGCACCGGCAAAACATATAAACATATAAACACCGATAAATGCCATACATACGAGCCATGTGGCATATAAAATAGTGAATGTAATTTTATTCACATGTCTGGCCGCAGGCCAATCCGCTTTGCCCGCCGGCACCAAATTGCACAGCAACAGCAGCAACAGCAGCAACATCAGCAACATCAGCAACCCCGGAACCACGGCGCACCTCTCCTCATCTCGGGTGTCGGTCTTTCTTCGGTGAGTATATAAATATATATATATATATGCCACATTATATGCAGGGGGCAGGGGGCAGGGGCAGCAGACCGGGGGGCTGGGAAGGGGAGCGGACCAGAGAGCTGAAATCCATCATTGGCGCATGGCCCCGGGTCACATTTGGGTTGAAATATTATAATTACAAGCGAACGCCCGCGGGCAAGGCGAGGAGGAAGGTGAACCCAAGCTGGAGCTCCGGCGTCGAACATTGGCATCGCATCGCGAGCTTAGCTTGGCTAACAACCACACTGAAACAAAAGTCCGCTGCATAAATATGGTATCAAAACATTTAGCTGAGCAGTTAATTTGGAAGAGTTAAGACCAAATGCTTTGCAAGCACACCTAAGTAACAAACAGGCGCACTTGAAGAGCAGCTGGTTTTTTTCAGTGCACGCGGCGGGTTGGAGGGAACGGGCCAGTTGGACGGGCGATCGAAGTCGCCTGCTGCGGATATGGATACTTAGTTGTGGTGGTTGTGTTTACGTTGCGGCTGATAACATCCCGTTTTGCTGCTGCCGCTGCTGCTGCTGCTGCGCCAGATGTTGGTGCTGCTGCTGCGGTTGGCGTCGTGCCCCATGTTGCATGCAACACGCTCGACGGCACTCGGCACTTAGACCCCAACGAGCCCCCCAAAACAGTCTTTTCTCAACGGTGGTTCAGTGTGTTTGTGCCGATGGTGTTTGCTTTTGCCTTCGACAACGGCAGCAGGTGAATAACAGTGGCTGTGGCTATTGCACATGCTTTTTTACGCTTGTTTGCCCTGGTAACTTGTTGCACGGCACGTGTTTGGACAACTGGCCGGGTGTCCACATTAGTGGGCGGGGCAGCTGCAGCTGCAGCGCACGATAACAGAAAACAGAGAAGAGTGGCATATAATTTAAGAACAACACCGTCTGCCTATAATTACCCACTACCCATTACCAACTGGCCAAAGAATCACAGTTTTTGTCCCCCAAAATTCATACCAATGCACAGAAGTCCGGCAGCAGGTGACAAGCAGTGTGAAAACCTGGGCGCTGGTACCCTCATTATATGCAAAACGCTGCGTCAGGGCCGCCAGCCACTCAAACTTAACTTATTTTTAACTTGCATATTTTTGCCCATTCTCTGGCATTGCCTCAGCCTCAGCCGCTGCCGCTGCCGCTGCCTCCGCATGTCCTTAGGCCATCTTAGTTGCATGTTCGAGCAATCCTTTCCGTTCCGTTCCGTTCGCTCGTTCCACCCCAAAAAGCTGGAAATAAAGAACTGGTCCTCTCCCATTCATAACTCGCGGCTATATCTTCTTTTGCGTTATATTTCCCTCATTCTGCTTGTCTCTGGGTATCAACTGTCAGTTTTCGAGCTAAAAACGCCGCCGGCTTAGTTTGTAAATCATTAAAATTATGCACACACACACACACACACACTTATTATGTACACTATGCTCGAGCCAACTCACACACACACACACGTGTTGGCTCGGAGAAGTTGGCCAAACTGCATAGGAATCATTATGCAGTTAATGACAAATGTCACGCATTGCTAATGACAAAAGGATGTCGGCAATCGACTCCCAGCCCCTGCCCCACTTTCCCCCCGCAATTAAAAGGCACATATCAAATGGTTGCCACTCTCATTTGCAAGAGTCCAGCTTTCACCGGGCTCAAGAAATTGGTAAACAACCTAATTAACATAAACCATCGAAAACAATTCTGCACAATTTACCGAAGTAGGATGCACATAAAAAATTAATCCTGTCATACAAATCTATTTTATTATGCACTCTGTCATATTTATTTATTTTTCAAATCTATGTATTCCTGTTGGGCAGATTATAGTTTGTTTTTAAGGCACTTAAGGCTTCAACTATAATTAAATGGAGTATTAAATGTATTTGGGGCCAAACTGATATCATTTAAATAATGTCAGCTGTATTACGGCATTTCGATTGGACAATAATTTACAAATCCAAGCCAAATCCTCTTGAATATTACAAATTACCAAAACGAAAGCTTAGCCTAATTGCTATAATGTCGTTCAGCCGTTCGAAGGACCAAAAGGACGTGGATATTTCGCAGTTATTTTATATTGATAATTTCATCAATTTAAGGGACATCGCGCGGTGCCCTTTAAAAGCTATACAAACACCTCGTTTTGGCACGCATTGGCCGTAAAATGATTACCATTCAAATGTTAATGTAAATGTTGTGCCACATATGGATGAATGGCTGGATTGGTGGATGGGTGGATGGATGGATGGATGGATGCCCCGAATTGATGCGATGGTTGATATGTGGTCGCGTTTGCTGCCACTGCCGCTGCAGTTCGGTCGTGCGTTAAAAATTTAACGCGAATTTCAGGCTGCGGCGGCAAAAATGGCATCATTAAGTAAAAGCCCCGCGGCCAGACATTGTGAATTTTATGAGCCTTTTCATATATATGGCTGTGTATATGGGTATATATGTTTTTGTTGCTTGCTCGCTGGGTATCGTTAATAATAAAAAATAAATGTACATTTGTGTGTGCACCCATTCACATATTTTAAAGCTCATACACATTTGCCCAGCCTTGTGATGAGCCGAGCACACATAAATAATAGTAATAATAAAAAATCACAATAATTGATGATGCTGATGCTGATGGTGTTGGCGGTCGCGGGAGCCGCAAAAAATCTGCGGAAATTCTCAGCATATGCGATGCCATTTAAATGTTTGTATTTTCCCATTCAGCATGCAGCATACAGCATGATATTGATTGACAAGCAAATGCACAAGCCTTGAATAAATATGCAGGCAAGTGGGCGGCGGGTCCGCTGGAGGGCGTGGCGAGCGGGCTACTTTAAAAAGCCATCAACAAATAATTACAAACGAGCGCGGAGGAAGTGTATAAATGTCGACGCTGATTCTGAGCTGATCCGCGGATTCGCTTTTACTATATATCTATGCACATGTGTATATATCTGTACACATACATATATAGGTACATGATGTATGTGAGTCCTTGCACCCATACACACCTCCCCCACTCCAGCCACCCACTGCACTGCCCCCAAGCGTTCCAAACAATAAAGCATAAAGCGCGCCGCACACATTTTGTCGAATTATTTTGTTGGCAGTCCGCTGGCGGCTAGCTGCAGCAAATTGGCTTGAAATATTGGTATTGCCATATGTATGAGCTTGTGTATGAGTGACTGAATACGTACGACTCTGCCTCTGTCTGTGTATGGGTGTGTGTATGGGTGTGTGTGTGTGTGTGCGTGAGCTTGTGATTAAAAAAATATTTAAAATGGCAAAAACGCAAAGCGACGTCAAAATAAAGGAGCCCGCTTGAAACAATAAAAGCGCCACCCGCCCCACCACCCACAGCATTTCCCATTCCAATTGAGTGAGTGAAATGAGCGATAAAAATTGCAACGGTTTCCACTCGTCGTACGCATTTGCTTCGATAAAGGATGAAAAATGGAAATGCCACTGCTCGCTCACACGAAACAATTAAAATTTGACATGTTTTATTGAACACTTTAATGCTGGTGTTATTTGCATTTGGGTCCTTGCAGTTGGTTTGCCCCTAATTGCGAGAAATGTAAATATGTTTGAAATATATGAAAAAGTCAAAACGTTCAAGTTATCCGTTTTGTGTATTTATTTTTTTGAGTACCTGCTCCCAGTTGCGAGTCAGATACACGACACCATCTCTAAGCCAGATCGGCGATTCTGCAGCGGGAAAATATAGCGAAATATTATTGTGGCGCATGTACTTGAAAATGAATTTGGCCGGGGGACAAATAAGCGAGCATTCCGAAACAATTGCCAATGAAAAATGATGCGACAGAACTCGCGGCAGGGGCGGCATTTTGGCCACCAACCCCCACCCCCGCGGGCGGTACCTTCTCCAGCGGGTGGGTGGAAAGTTCGCACTCATTTTAATTACAGCTGCCTAACTGCAGGCCTCACTGTACTCGCTCTGTCTCCGTCTCTGTTTCTGCCTCTGTCTCTGTCTCAACCTTCCACCCGCCCCTGCAGCCCGTGTTTTGAAACACGACCCCGGGCGTATTTATCACAAGTTTTTCTTTGCATTGCCGCCGGGCAGCAAAATATTCAGCTGCCTCCGTCGGCAGTCGCAAGTCGCAGTCGCTCCTCGAACGCCCCTTGGGGCACTCCAGCCGGGCTCAGCTCAGCTCAGCTCAGCGCCCCAGTGCCCAGTTTCGTAGTGCTTCGTACCGCCGATGCCGTTGCCGTTGCCGATGCCGAAGTCGATGCCGGCGGTACTGGTTCTGCTTCTTCAAAGTCTCTGGAGCTGATGCCGCACAAAGTTTCATTTCGTTTGGCCGCGGGGCACAGCGTTCTATGCTTTGTCATTAACACAAACACGCACACTGGCAGCCGCTCACGCACACAGAGGCAGGCGCACCAACACACTGGCGTCAGCTGTACATGCACCCACACAGAGGCATACACATGGCCAAGGGCAACAAAAACAAACAGGCTTTGATATTTACAATTATAGAAAATCGACCATATAGAGATGTCCCCCCACGACGAATGCAACTTTTTGGGTAAATTAGTGTGTACACTTCACAAAAAATATACTCAAATTTTTGATTTTATATACCGTACAAACTACATTTATAAAGTACTTTCCCAAATTTCTGTGCGCACACTTCTTCAAACTAAACTAAATCAACTCCATCATGACATTATATTCGTTATGTAGAATTATAGATGACTACAAGTTAACAACAATTATTGCATGGATTTACGAGGCAACGAACTAATTTCACCCAGTCCAATTCTTCTATTTGCAGCTACCTCGTTAATTTGCGGCAGATTAGTGGCAGGCCACAAGAAAACAAGAACAACAAACCCAGATCGGACCACTTAAACCGGAAATAGACCATTAAACGTTCTCACACACACATGCACACGCACGGACAAAGGCATCATATGGTGGAAAAGCCAAGCCGCTAAACAACAAACGGCTGCTGCTGCTGCTGCTGCTGCTGCTCTCTCAAGGTCGTCGGCTCAGACGCCAACGTCGACGAACATCACTCCGCCCCCAAACGCAACAAGACGCAACTCGAGCCGCAACACGCAACATTGGGGAGCCGAGCCATTCACCATTCGCCATTCGCCATCCATCAGGCAGCGAGCTGAATCAGTATTCGAGCAACTCTCGACGCGAATGCAAGTGAGGTAAATTGCCAGCGCTCAAAAGTAGGCAACACTTAGTCTAACGGTGAACGGTGAACTGCGAACGGTAACGGTGTGCGTGGTGTACGGCAAGCGGAAACGGAAACGGAAGTAAACACTCGTTGGCCGCGCCCACTTGATTGAATTTGAAGCGGTTGAACCGAGAGCAACTAGCGATCAGCAGATCGAAGCGAAGCAATCTGAGGATATCGAAGAGCACTGAAGATCTGACAAGACGAGTATCGTTATCTACGCGCGCGTTGTATTAAAAAGAGTTAAAGTGCAATTCCTAAATATACCAACCTTTTTGTGAGTTTCTTGAGCGTTGACGACACATTTAGGTCGCAAATAGAATTTGTTTTGTTTTCTAATTATAAAGTTCAACTCGTCATTATCAGATTATTTATTTGAATTGTCAACGGAAATCATAACAACATTACATCAGTCTTTATTATTATTTTAACTATTATAATCATTTACAAATCTTGGGCTTTATTCTTAAATAAAAAAAGATTTTAAGAAATAAACTCTAAGAAATTGATATTCAAGGGAGTTCCCCATTAGCTCAAAATTGAAAACTCAATCGAAATATAGTTATCTAACATGTTCTTTGCGTTTCTCTCCCACAAAACAGAACTCCATTTGTTGCATTGGATCAACGATCACCGTTGACGGTGGATTCCTCCTGCCCCAAACGGTAAGCGTAAACTGAAAACTGAAAACTGAAAACAGAAAACTTTTCATTTGCAAATGCCCCGAAAATCCCATCCAGCCTCCGAGCTGGCCAATAAATTAGTTTAAAAAAAAGATTCTGTAATAAAACGAATTTTGACACACAACAGCATCGACAGTCCAAGTTGCAGGCCACCCGATCTCTCTCCCTTTGGTTTTGGCCAAAAGCGCCGCTGGCCACTGATTTTCGTCTCTCCCACATGCCAAGTCAGAAATTGTGCGCCATAAACGAAGACTGTTTAAAAAAAAAAAAGAAAAAAAAAATTATACGCCTCAAGTGCTCTGTACCCGCACCAAAGGAGAAATAAACAAAAGTAAGAAGAGTAACCCAGGGAAAAGGGAGCGGCAAAGGAAGCGGGCTACGGCGACGGGGAGAAAAAATCATACAAAATACGCCATGGGCATTTTTGGGCAACCTTAGCCCCCGGCTGAGTTATGTGTGCAGACGAGAACGAGTCGCATTATTTTTTCTACCTTAAAGGCTATAAAATACGATGGTGCTGGGGCGGGGGTCGTGGGTCGAAGCGAAGGAGGGGGCATGACCGGTTGTATTGTGGCTGGTCGAAAACTAAGCGGCCAAAAGATGACCCCCGGGCCAAATACATACAGCACACTCGTACCACAAATTTTTGTTTAGCCAGCGAATCGACGTTCCGTGAGAGTCGTCGTCCGTCCGTCCGTCCATCTGTCCGTTTGTCCGCCAGTTTGTCCGTTGAGTTGGAGCCAAGTCATGAGGCAAAGTTCAAAGCAAGAGCTGCAGTGTGCGGAATTGCATGCAAATAGAGATATCACTCTGCGAAAATGATTCCTTATTAGGCTACATTTTAATACTATCGCACCTCTAAATTGTTGTTTATGTACCACTTTGCTAATGATATCTTTTATCTACACATTTACTCACATTTTTAAAGAACACACGCCCAGAAGCATTTCTAATCTCCATGCTCCCACGACTGTAATATTTTTTCCAGTGTAAAGGGAGTAGCAAGGCGTTGACGACCTTCGCCTGTTGCCCTCTTATTCCACACAGCCCGCTCTTTCACATGGAAGCAACTGGTTTTGGTGTTATCTCTTGCTGTTTCTGGTGTTTTTTGTGTGTTTTTTCTTTGTTTTCGCATGCCAGACACAAGAATTTCCCCACAGAAGGTGGAGTCGAAGTCAAAGTCTTGTTTGTTTGCCTGTTTGTTTGGCTGGAGCCGCAGTTCGCAATACTTTGGACCTGGCAGTTCCCATATACCCAGCTAATTTGTTTTCATTCTGCGGATTCTGGCTGCAGCTACTTGCATTCACATTTGCATTAACGGCCTATACCTGCTGCTGTTTGGAAACGGAAACCGACGGCAAAGTGATTTCCATTACGTGCCAATAGTCAAAGCCTTACTTGCTGCTGCTGCATTTGAATGGCTGAGGCAGTGGCACAAAAGCTCTTAACGCGCTGTGTGTTAATTAAGCTGCAATTCGGCATCATTACCAGCATCAACATTGCGCTGCCAATTTGCCACCAACGGAGTGGCTGTGCCACTGCAACAGCGATGGATTCGACTTCTGGTTATCGCGTGTATTTGGGCTTCCAGATTTTAAAATTTGCCTGCCATGTTTAGCAGCTTGTATGTGTGCTTGAAACAATGTTCAGAATATGGCTTATATTAGATAGCATCTGGCAGTTAAATATGTTCCGCCAGCACCCTTAATCGGATGCCTAATACGCCTGGCTTACACCCTGGTGATACCCAGGACCTCCCATTCCGAAACCCGATTCTTTGGCCGACTGCACCTGCCACCGTTGTTGTTGTGGCATTGGGGAGTGCATTTTACTTCAGTTGCCTTTGTGTTGCATCTGCTGTTGATGCTGTTTTTGGCTGCGATATGCACACGCAAATTGCACCAATTAGGCAGGCCGTATTGTCTGCCGCTGCTAGTTGCACTTGCGAATCCAGTTGCACTGGCAGAAGTGCATCTGAATGGGTTTTGGTTTTGCGGTGGTCCTGCTGCTATGCCTTCTGTTTTCCGGCCGGATTCCGAATCGTGTTCCATTGTTTGAGCGTCGTTCGAGTGGAAACATGGCTGTTAATTATTATGTACACTTGATTAAGTAGCGCCGGCAATCATACAATCGTACAATCATACAATCATACAATGCCCGGCTGAAGCTGCAGTGGAGCTATCAGTGTGCTCACACCCAGCGAGCAACGCTGCGTATGCGCAATGTTTTCCTTTACGGCAATATGCCGACGCATTGCATGCTCATCCATTGCGCTTTTGACTTTCAATTCAATTTTCGAATTTAGCAGAATAAAAACATCTCATCTGTGGATTTATCCAGAATATATTTATGTTTTGCTAGTCGCCGTCGTCATCGACGTGGATGCTGTTGTTTCGCTTTTTTCCAGCATGGAGGTCGTATGTCGGCGAGTTGTGAGTTGGCTAAGTAATGTTTGCTCTGCATACGTGGCTCCCAGCCCCTCGAACACCCCCTGCCCCACCCCCAGCTGCTACAACCCTTGGCCTGCCTTTAGCCGAGTGAGCCATATGCAGCGCAATCGTCGTTTTTATTTAATATTTTCTAATAAATTTTTCAAAGTTTATTTTTGAAAGCCTTGCAGCGTTTTAATATCTGCTGCTTCAGTATATGCCGGGACTCCAGTTACTCGCTCACTCACTCAACTTCTGGCAGACTTCCCTGCCCACACACTCACACTCACACTCGCACTCACACTCATACTCACACTCATACTCAGACTCACACTCACACCGAAGCCCATACTCTATATATTCACATATATATCGCATATATTTGTACAATTTGCCATGGCGCACACATTCTGCAACTTTGGCCAACAATTTTCGTAGCATCGCAGTGGGAAAAGGGAGACGGGTGGGGGCGAGTGGTCTGATTTCCCATATGCCGCAGCTCCAGCTCCAGCTCCGCCGCTTGGATTTGGACCCTTTGGCGAAAGACGACGTCGACGCAGAAGTTGAGTTCGGGCACTGCAGCCAGAGATCCTAGATCTAACAGGGAATGGGAGCCATGCATGGATGGGCGGCGAGTTTGGGCCAGGGTCTCCTGGCTTTGGCTTTTCGTGTTTTACTTGGGACCTCCGACTGGCCGGCAAAAGTTTTTCATTTGCCTGCTCATCAGCGTTTTGATTTTGGTTTTGGCCAACTGCGAAACGAAAACAAGCCAAGGCAGCGGCAGAGGCAGAGGCAGTTGCTCCACATGCCACTCCTTGCCACTGCCTCTCGACCTTCCCAAGATTCGCCCGGAGCCTTTGGATTCTTCTCAACATGTCCCCGGGACATTTTGCAGATTTTTCCTCTGCTGCTTCGTGTGTGTGCGTTTGTGTGTTTACTTTATGTTTGTCTTGGCTAGATACACAAGCGTTTCGTGCCGTTCCGCATTCCCTTATCTGCAGCTCCCGGGAGTCGTAAGTTTGCTTTCTTTTTCCAACCCCGAATATACATAGGTCCTGCCTAATTGGAATCCACCGCCCTCGTCGCCCGTCAAACATAATCTGCTGCTGCTGCTGGTGCCGCTGCTGCAGCAGTGTTGCAATTTGATAAATCTTCGGGTTCCCAATGTTTTCGTATTAACTTTCGAGGTGGATTCAGTGCAGCCGACGTCGCTTTCGCCGCGAGCGTTTTAAAATTGAGATAAGATTTTGCCTCGAAAACTTTCGTTTTGCTTTTTATTTTCCCCATTTTTATGCTTCTGTTTTTATTCTGCTCTTATACACCCCTCCCCAGTTGTTGTGCGAGCTGCCTGGGGAGCATTGAGGCCATGAGACGCAGACCAACTTAGGTATGATATCTTTAAATGCAGGCAACACACATGGGGTATAAGCCAAAGCCAGAACGGACACGACTAGACTTACCTACCAATCGCAAAAGTTTCCGCCTGCAGCATCCATCCAGCCAGCCAGCCAGCCAGCCAGCCATCTAGCCATCCACCTCCGACCCCAGCCTTATCGGAATCGTTGGAGCAGTCGGAGAAGGGTTCGGTTTTGGGTCCGGAACGGCATGGAATGGATTGGGAGGTGTATCCTTGCCGTTGTGGTTACTGGCTATGTTCCTGCTCCTTTGTTGTTGTTGCTGCTGCTGCTGCTCTCGTTGCCGTTAGCACTGCAAGGATAAATGAATGAGGAGGCACCCGGCATCCATACACGGCCACCCACACACTCAAGCGGAGTCACATGTATGAGCCGGAGAAGCCCTGAAGGAAGCACCCCAGAACCCAGTGGTGGCAAAGGGGGTGAGTGCGGGCAGGATAACCCCAAGTTTCAATCCGAAACACCGGGCACGGGACCGGGCACGGGCACGGGCACGGGCACCTTGCCCGACTACAGTGGGCACTCGCTCGTGCAGAGCCCCAGTGGATTACAGGGCCACACCCCTGCTCCGACTCTTCCTACGCCTTCCATAGAGCTGTGTTGATGAATAAGCTCTCCACCTTCCGAGGGTCCTTTGGCCCCCAGTTCCGCCCGTGTTCCGTACTCCTTGGCTCGGCTCGGCTTGGCTTGGCTCGCTTTCCTTGCTTGGTTTCGTTTCGTATCCATCCATGATTTCCGCACTAATTCCAAACGATCGCCGCGGGGCTAGTCAGCTTTTGCCCTTTTTCGCTAGCTCTCTCGCTCTTGCACAGCTAGCCTTCTCCTTCGACACTGGAAAAAACGTATTGCCACCCAGAAAATATCAATCACGCATGCATTACTTTCTGCCGATATATACGAGTATTACCAATACTTTGCGCAAGTTTTGCAGCGTATAATTAGTTTTATTGTTAGTAATTATGCGCTGCCATAGGAAGTGTGGCCCATTTTTGTGAGTGCAGCTACCAACCAGTACACTCGGGCTGTCTGGCCTTTGTGTGCGGAAGGTTGGCTGGCCGCAGGACATTTTCTAGGGTTACATAGTCAGCGTCGCAGTCGTCAACGTCTGATGCTCTGCCTAGGTGTGTGTCGCTATCTCCGTGTGGCCGAGGACGAGGATGAGGATGAGAACGAGGGTGTGTGTGATGTGGTGTGCACTTTAGCTCATTTCTTGGCTTTTGTTTTCGCTTTTGTCCTGTTTTGGGTGGGCGAACGCCAGCAGTGCCATACGATCCGAAAACCGAGCAGCCCGAGTCGTGGGGAATTGCCTGGGTGGCACTGAAATGGGCGGGTAGCCACTCCGGTTATCCTCCCAGGATTCGAGCATTGAGCATGTGCCAACGGCCAGTTTTGTCCATAATTCCATCTTGGAAAATGGTTTGGCCCCGGGGCCAGTTCATCCCGGACTGGTCAGCAACCTGATATCCAGCTCCGCACTCACAATCTGAACAATGGAAAACTAATAAGCTCACAGCAGTCATCTCTTTCTCCCGGAGCCGAATGAAACATGAAACTCAGTGAGAAGTATAAGAGGAAGTCTCCGTCCCAGCAAATGTGCAATGCCAAGAGTTAAGAGTTAATGGCATTGCCATTAAAACCAGACCTGCGCCAGGCAAAGATGTCAAATAATGACCACAGAAAGGACGAGGATGCAGAGCATCTGTGGAGCAGGCCGGATTGCCAGGATGCCCAAATGATGCGGGGAAGGAAGTCGGTTGACAAATATGACTACGGCAAAGGCAACTCTTCAATATTCATATTGGTCAGAGCTGTGCAGCATGAGCAAGTTCACTGAGAAATTTTGGAATCAGCTTAAGCCTGATCCCATAAACATGCTTCTTTGCATATAAAACATCAAATGCGATTTCGTTTGTAAATACAAATATCACACTTATATTCCATCATTGCGTGTAAAAATCATTTGCATTTAAAAAAGATTCGATTTTTTGCAAATCTCTAAAAATCGGATTAAACCGGACATATGTGGAAATGATATATTTTGAAAATGCGACATATTTGCTCCACGTCACGTGCTCAGCACTTGGTCTCATCTCAAGTGTAACCAAAGGCGCTGCGAACAACTCCAGCAACTCGGCCCAGCCCGCCCAGCCGGCAGCCTTGCCCCTCAGCCCCCAGCCCCTTGCCACATTACCCCCCGCGCCCACTGCTCGGCTCATCCTGCTACTAGACGGCATAGAAAAGATACCGCCTGTGGCGGTAATGGACTAGAATAGGATGCAAACTGCAGTGCTTGTCTTATATACAATACCGTTAGCTCAGGGTGTCCACAGCCCCACACACACACACACACATTCCCATATGTGTCCCAAACTCTGCCTCTGCGTGTGTGTGTGTGTGGAGCTTGTTGTTGTTGTTGCACCTGCTCAAGTGGGCCGCAAAGCAATTGAAATTGAATTGTTTGTGTGGCAAGCCAGAGCTCAGGCATTGCATATTTTGTGGCTGCAACTGCAGCAGTTGGCCCTAGGAGGAATGTGGCCAGGAAGGAGTAGGAGTTTGCCGGGTGGGGGATGGGTAGGAGATAGGGGGGTATGGTAAAGGATATTGACTAAGAAACCATTAAGCCAGATCCCATAAACGAATATCCAATGTTTGATTGAACGCATTACTCACGCTTTATAATTGGCGTAAATTAATAAAAACCAGCTGTATATGCAGCACTCCAACTGGGTGGCACAGTTGTGAAGCTCCTCACTCGCCATTGCTACCATGAGAATGCCTTGCAGCCATTTATTTTGTGCATTTTTTCATCGTGCAACTCACTTGGTTTCCATTTGAAACCGTAACCCTGTTCGACGCTCGCTCCTTACGTTTCTATTCGCTTTTTAGCCCTCGCACAATCGTACAATCGCACAGTGGTACACCCGTACATCCACTGCCTCTCCGGTTCCCATTCGCATTTGAATGTTCATGTAGTTAAAGTTAATCAAATCGTAATTACCCAGCCCGAGTCGTCGTGGCCGCAGGGCCTCAAACATTTAAAAAAAGCAAACTTGTTTAGCTAGATGGACAGCGGTGATTTGTGGCGAAGCGAGGTACAAATGCTCTTCCACGGGCAAAAGCGATCGGTGATATACATTTCAGATATGGTGTTTCCATCATCACATTGCTGAGAAAGTAGATTTAACAGATTTCCGTTTGATTTATTATTTTTTAAGGGGGAATATATTTTACTAAGAGAAAAATAGAAAAGTGTTAATTTCCTAATAGCTGTATAGCTCATGTCCCAGCTAAGCTACCTTTCAAGGGTAGTTCCATCGTACGTACATTCATAACTGAAGAGAACTGTCTGTAAGCCAAGTTAATGTGCATAAAGCATGTGAACATTTGTCATATGGGGCCAACTCGTTTTGAGTGGTTCGCTGGCTGGTTGATTGAGTTTTATTAATTTGCGGTCCTGGACTCGAGGAACTGAAACTGATACTAATGATGGTACTCATGATGATGATGATGATGATGACCAGGGCTTTGGCTCTCACTTTGCAGATTTAGATGTAGCCACGTAATTGGTGTTGACTTTGTTAAGACGGCTCAGCGGGCGCGTTGCGCATACGCCATGTGGCACGCATCCGACTGACACGTCATAATTGGCGAGCCCACACCGCACATTGCCGCTTTCCACCGCGAAACAATGTGATTTTCGTGTGAAATTCGACTGGCAACCCTTCCGGCCAATACAACCACAACGACGAGTGCTAAAACGATGCACTCGATGGCCGTTAACATTAACTGCATCCACAGGCCGCCCAGTTCGGGCTGGTATATGGTACATGGTATAAGCCATGCGGGAATGGCGATTTGGTCTTGTCCACGACCGAAGCTGCAGAGAGCCGATCGCTTGGGGCTCGACGCCCCGTAACCGAGATGGAAACGCAGTGAAAATCCAGATATTCCCACACAATCAGCCCAAGACCATGGCCATATGAAATATATATGTATATATATCTATATGTACGTACGACTTGGCTCTGCCTCCCTACAAATCGGTCTGTACGCCTATGTGTGTGTGTGAACTTTTATGGGCCCTGTGGAGAGCTGCTAGCCATGTTTGGTCCGTCGCGGCATTTTCGTTGTCACGTTTGCTGTCCTCCGCCAATGTGGCTGTCCGTAATCAGAGTCAAGTCAATTTCAGTTTGGCGCGGGGGACAAATTGGTTCTCATGATTAGCGTTTTCGGAGCCCCTGACTTATATAAGCTGCTCTCATTACTTGTAAATTATGTGATAAAAGCCGGGATTTCATTTCTTTGTTTTAGGAAAAAATGCGATATGGACCGAGAGCGCGAAAGAGATGTCAAGGCCCTGGAGCCACGCGACTTGTCCTCCACGGGCCGCATTTACGCCAGAAGCGATATTAAAATCAGGTAAGCTGGGTTTTGCGAGCCAAGATATTAATTAGCGTAGTAAAGTATAGAATTACCATATTGTACGCTTGCTTGGAAAGAAAATACTTTGAAAGCTCCTCTCCTGAATATTAAATTAATGTACTTTTTGGTTTAATGCCGGTGCAAAATGAGTACGAGTTTTTTCTTCGTAAATTTTAGCAGATATTAAAATGTTGAAGAATGTATTGGTTTTATACCGCAAATGTGGGAGTTTCAAAGGTTTTGAAAAGTTTCTGACAGCTGCAAAGCGCTGTGGAATGCAGAGTACTCCATCGGCAGCATGATGGATGCGAGCATCCACGCCACATTTCCATTGCCGCATTCCCTCCTGCCGCAAACAATCTCATTGTGAATTCGTGAACGGCTTTCGCCCGCAGCTCCTCGCCAACCGTCTCGCCAACGATCTCAAACTCCTCTTCGCCCACTCCGACGCCACCCGCCAGTTCCTCAGTGACGCCGCTGGGATTGCCCGGAGCGGTGGCAGCTGCTGCCGCCGCCGTCGGAGGAGCCTCCTCGGCGGGGGCCAGTTCCTATTTGCACGGCAACCACAAGCCCATCACCGGGATACCGTGTGTGGCCGCCGCCTCCCGCTACACGGCACCCGTTCACATCGACGTGGGCGGGACCATCTACACCAGCTCGCTGGAGACGCTCACCAAGTACCCGGAGTCGAAGCTGGCCAAGCTCTTCAATGGCCAGATACCCATCGTGCTGGACTCGCTGAAGCAGCACTATTTCATCGATCGCGACGGGGGCATGTTCCGCCACATTCTTAACTTTATGAGAAACTCAAGACTTCTGATTGCCGAGGACTTTCCGGACCTGGAGCTGCTGCTGGAGGAGGCACGCTACTACGAAGTGGAGCGTAAGTATTCTACCTGAGAGTCACTAGTGAAACAAGTAGCTCAAGAACTTGATCCATATAAATAAATATCCATCCGATGAATACATACTATTCTCGGTATTTCTGTTGAATTTATTCAGTTATTCATATGATTTGACTACTCACTTGATATTTTTTCTCTGTGCATCGAACCTCGTTATGGCCACCAGCAATTATAGCTAATTTGCTCTTCTCCCTGTCTCCATTCCCTCTCCACATGACCGACCGGTGTGCCCACAGCGATGATTAAGCAGCTGGAGAGCATGCGCAAGGATCGCGTTCGCAACGGCAACTATTTGGTGGCGCCACCCACTCCACCGGCTCGCCACATCAAGACGAGCCCGAGGACCAGCGCATCGCCGGAGTGCAATTACGAGGTAGTGGCGCTGCACATCTCGCCGGACCTTGGCGAGCGCATAATGCTATCGGCGGAACGGGCTCTGCTCGACGAGCTCTTCCCTGAGGCCAGCCAGGCGACACAGTCGAGTCGCAGCGGAGTGTCCTGGAACCAGGGCGACTGGGGGCAAATCATCCGCTTCCCCCTCAATGGCTACTGCAAGCTGAACTCGGTGCAGGTGCTCACCCGACTCCTCAACGCTGGCTTCACCATCGAGGCAAGCGTTGGGGGCCAGCAGTTCTCCGAGTATCTGCTGGCGCGACGCGTTCCAATGTGATAGGCTCTGGCTCGGGATTCCCCAGCTCCCCAAGAAGCTGCAGATGTATCGATGATTCCCTCGGCTTCTGCGGCTTCTGTGGCTTCTGTTTCCGGTTCCGGTTCGGATTCGGGCTCGGGTTCGGGTTCGGCATCCGGCTCTTTGCGACGCGGACGTCTGATCCATGTGCGTTGCAGGCGCTAATTGATCTGGGTTTGGGACCCAGAATCACAGGTGGGGAGAGTAGTCTATGAACAATTCCAGGTGATACAAAGTACTGAGAAGGGCAAATGGAAAATCAAGTGTCACGCCGAATTGTTTATATTTTTAACACATTAACACTCTATTCACCACCGTTTGGGGACTGCGCATTGCTGCTCTGAGCAGTGAAATACATATTTTAGAAATACTTGGGCACCGTTCGGTGAGGATGCAAGTTCTGAATCTGAATCCAAATGTTATTTAATGTTTATCAATTAAGTTTGCTGGCACGGACACTGAACGCAAACACGCTCGTGCGTATTATTAAGCATTTACAGAGCCAAGAGCCCAGCACTGATTTTGTTTTTTAGCCTTGAGTTTAAGTCGATATTGTTTTCTATAAGTGTACCACCTACTGCTAATGACCCTAAGTTGTTTCATTGAATCGAGTTGGCCAGGGATATTAGCTGGCTTAAATTATTGTAACACACACGGAAAACTATGGTAGTATCAACTCACAGCGAAATAGTTTTGTAGTACTTAATTGATGTAATTGAACCTTTATGAATGTAACTATGGGATAACTTTTTCAATATATACGATCCGACGTCTAAATAGTCTACACCAATTCAAATACAATTACATGCAAATATAGATATATTCAACAAAATACAGTTTGCGACCACGCCCTCTATAGAACAACCACTCAATTGAATATTTAAATAAAGAAAAAACATACGTGTAAACTGTTCAATTTCCTTTTTCGCTGCTTAATTTCAAATTTGTATATTTGGCGGGCACCAACCGGTTAAGAAATACCGGCCGAACCGGTAAAGTATGCACATGACTTCTACAAGTAGAATGTAACGTAAGTACGACCATTTTACATGCCATGTTTACATGTCATACATTTTCGGTACGTAAAATACGAAATTATTCCTTACATTTTGTAACATTTATGTAGTTTGCTTACTCTCTGGGAAACCGGAAGAGAGCAGCACATTCCAATGAAAAGATTTCGAGTTTTATTGAAAATAATTTTATTTGTGTATATATACTTTCCACATACATGTAAATAGTCTATTTTAAATTAAATTAACTTATTCAGTAGGCATAACTTGGCAAATCTACACGTGTACATGTAGTACATATATTGTATATTAGAAGTATATGTTTGTGTGGATTACTTATGTATCTTGATCAGTAACATATCGGCTAGGCATTCCCTTACACTCTAGTGTGCCAACAAGGTATTTGAAATCTTTAGGAGATTTGCATCGATCGATGCATGGCACGCTCGGGATTTGATTGTCAAACTTGATATATCGAATGGGATTTGAAACTTGGCCTAAAACTGCATAAGATCGGTACTTTGCTACTATTTTCATTCGCTTAACTGTGTCGAGTCGTTCGATTTGTTCATCGTGTTAGAAGTCCTTAGGTCGAGTCCTACAAACTATATCACAGTTGGAAACTAGGCGCTAAAAGAGACGACTACTACTACCTACAAGTACAAGAAGTAATTGACGCCCGAGGGAACTGGACATCGGCTTAGCTTAGTGGGCGCCCTCCGGCGGAGCCGATCCGGTTGGGATCTCTTCGAGTTTGGCATGGCGGAGGCGTCTAAGAAATGCACTATCGGTGTTTTGTTCTCGTAATTACAGGATTCTACAAGCGCAGGACCGCGACGACGATCCCTGCTGACTACTGTCTTACGGGCTAGGATAGAGAAGTATACACAAAGATGCGGGGG